>NW_027553474.1:0-38148 GCF_045843805.1 Urocitellus parryii
AATGTTTGCTGAGATTCAGGAAACTCGCAGTTTTTTGGAAGCTTGGCAACCCCTTTCAATGAAAGGGATTCTCGTCAGTCTCTGCTTGGGGCTACTTCAATAGCACACAAACCATAGCGATAGAACTTGGAACTACATTATTGTGCCAAGTTTCAAAGAGCTAGCACAAACCGTGTTTGATTTAGAGTTCCAACTACACGTATCTATATAGGAGAAAACAGAGTGAAACCTAAACATGAAAACGGTTACTGCAAAGGAACGTTTTAACCTAGAAGAACGAAATTTGGTGAGCCAAGTGGGATTGGTGTACTGATCATTAAATGGAAGTATCATCAAGATTGGGTGAAAAAATGTTTGCTGAGATTTCAGGAAACTCGTAGATTTTTGGAAGCTTGGCAACCCCTTTCAATGAAAGGGATTCTCGTCAGTCTCTGCTTGGGGCTACTTCAATAGCACACAAACCCTAGGGATAGACCTTGGAACTATATTATTGTGCCAAGTTTCAAAGAGCTAGCACAAACCGTGTTTGATTTAGAGTTCCAACTACATGTATCCATATAGGAGAAAACAGAGTGAAACCTAAACATGAAAACGGTTACTGCAAAGGAACGGTTTAACCTAGAAGAACGAAATTTGGTGAGCCAAGTGGGATTGGTGTACTGATCATTAAATGGAAGTATCATCAAGACTGGGTGAAAAAATGTTTGCTGAGATTTCAGGAAACTCGCAGTTTTTTGGAAGCCTGGCAACCCCATTCTATGAAAGGGATTCTCGTCAGTCTCTGCTTGGGCCTACTTTAATAGCACACAAACCTTAGCGATAGAACTTGGAACTACATTATGGTGCCAAGTTTCAAAGAGCTAGCACAAACCGTGTTTGAGTTAGAGTTCCAACTACATGTATCCATATAGGAGAAAACAGAGTGAAACCTAAACATGAAAACGGTTACTGCAAACGAACGGTTTAACATAGAAAAACGAAATTTGGTGAGCCAAGTGGGATTGGTGTACTGATCATTAAATGGAAGTATCATCAAGATTGGGTGAAAAAATGTTTGCTGAGATTTCTGTAAACTCGTAGTTTTTTGGAAGCTTGGCAACCCCTTTCAATGAAAGGGATTCTCGTCAGTCTCTGCTTGGGGCTACTTCAATAGCACACAAACCCTAGCGATAGAACTTGAAACTACATTATTGTGCCAAGTTTCAAAGAGCTAGCACAAACCGTGTTTGATTTAGAGTTCCAACTACATGTATCTATATAGGAGAAAACAGAGTGAAACCTAAATATGAAAACGATTACTGCAAAGGAACGGTTTAACCTAGAAGAACGAAATTTGGTGAGCCAAGTGGGATTGGTGTACTGATCATTAAATGGAAGTATCATCAAGATTGGGTTAAAAAATGTTAGCTGAGATTTCAGGAAACTCGTAGTTTTTTGGAAGCTTGATAACCCCTTTCAATGAAAGGGATTCTCGTCAGTCTCTGCTTGGGGCTACTTCAATAACACACAAACCATAGCCATAGAACTTGGAACTACATTATTGTGCCAAGTTTCAAAGAGCTAGCACAAATCGTGTTTGATTTAGAGTTCCAACTACATGTATCCATATAGGAGAAAACAGAGTGAAACCTAAACATGAAAACGGTTACTGCAAAGGAACGGTTTAACTTAGAAGAACGAAATTTGGTGAGCCAAGTGGGACTAGTGTACTGATCATTAAATGGAAGTACCATCAAGATTGGGTGAAAAAATGTTTGCTGATATTTCAGGAAACTCGTAGTTTTTTGGAAGCTTGGCAACCCCTTTCAATGAAAGGGATTCTCGTCAGTCTCTGCTTGGGGCTACTTCAATAGCACACAAACCATAGCGATAGAACTTGGAACTACATTATTGTGCCAAGTTTCAAAGAGGTAGCACAAATCGTGTTTGATTTAGAGTTCCAAGTACATGTATCCATATAGGAGAAAACAGAGTGAAACCTAAACATGAAAACGGTTCCTGCAAAGGAACGGTTTAACCTAGAAGAACGAAATTTGGTGTGCCAAGTGGGATTGGTGTACTGATCATTAAATGGAAGGATCATCAAGATTGGGTGAAAAAACGTTTGCTGAGATTTCAGGAAACTCGTAGTTTTTTGGAAGCTTGGCAACCCCTTTCAATGAAAGGGATTCTCGTCATTCTCTGCTTGGGGCTACTTCAATAGCACACAAACCATAGCGATAGAACTTGGAACTATATTATTGTGCCAAGTTTCAAAGAGCTAGCACAAACCGTGTTTGATTTAGAGTTCCAACTACATGTATCTATATAGGAGAAAACAGAGTGAAACCTAAATATGAAAACGATTACTGCAAAGGAACGGTTTAACCTAGAAGAACGAAATTTGGTGAGCCAAGTGGGATTGGTGTACTGATCATTAAATGGAAGTATCATCAAGATTGGGTTAAAAAATGTTAGCTGAGATTTCAGGAAACTCGTAGTTTTTTGGAAGCTTGATAACCCCTTTCAATGAAAGGGATTCTCGTCAGTCTCTGCTTGGGGCTACTTCAATAACACACAAACCATAGCCATAGAACTTGGAACTACATTATTGTGCCAAGTTTCAAAGAGCTAGCACAAACCGTGTTTGATTTAGAGTTCCAACTACATGTATCCATATAGGAGAAAACAGAGTGAAACCTAAACATGAAAACGGTTACTGCAAAGGAACGGTTTAACTTAGAAGAACGAAATTTGGTGAGCCAAGTGGGATTAGTGTACTGATCATTAAATGGAAGTACCATCAAGATTGGGTGAAAAAATGTTTGCTGATATTTCAGGAAACTCGTAGTTTTTTGGAAGCTTGGCAACCCCTTTCAATGAAAGGGATTCTCGTCAGTCTCTGCTTGGGGCTACTTCAATCGCACACAAACCATAGCGATAGAACTAGGAACTACATTATTGTGCCAAGTTTCAAAGAGGTAGCACAAATCGTGTTTGATTTAGAGTTCCAAGTACATGTATCCATATAGGAGAAAACAGAGTGAAACCTAAACATGAAAACGGTTACTGCAAAGGAACGGTTTAACCTAGAAGAACGAAATTTGGTGTGCCAAGTGAGATTGGTGTACTGATCATTAAATGGAAGGATCATCAAGATTGGGTGAAAAAACGTTTGCTGAGATTTCAGGAAACTCGTAGTTTTTTGGAAGCTTGGCAACCCCTTTCAATGAAAGGAATTCTCGTCAGTCTCTGCTTGGGGCTACTTCAATAGCACACAAACCATAGCGATAGAACTTGGAACTATATTATTGTGCCAAGTTTCAAAGAGCTAGCACAAACCGTGTTTGATTTAGAGTTCCAAATACATGTATCTATATAGGACAAAACAGAGTGAAACCTAAATATGAAAACGATTACTGCAAAGGAACGGTTTAACCTATAAGAACGAAATTTGGTGAGAAAAGTGGGATTCGTGTACTGATCACTACCTGCAAGTATCATCAAGATTGGGTGAAAAAAATGTTTGCTGATATTTCAGGAAACTCGCAGTTTTTTGGAAGCTTGGCAACCCCTTTCAATGAAAGGGATTCTCGTCAGTCTCTGCTTGGGGGTACCTCAATAGCACACAAACCATAGCGATAGAACTTGGAACTTCATTATTGTGCCAAGTTTCAAAGAGCTAGCACAAACCGTGTTTGATTTAGAGTTCCAACTACATGTATCCATATAGGAGAAAACAGAGTGAAACCTAAACATGAAAACGGTTACTGCAAAGGAACGGTTTAACCTAGAAGAACGAAATTTGGTGAGCCAAGTGGGATTCGTGTACTGATCACTACATGCAAGTATCATCAAGATTGGGTGAAAAAATGTTTGCTGAGATTCAGGAAACTCGCAGTTTTTTGGAAGCTTGGCAACCCCTTTCAATGAAAGGGATTCTCGTCAGTCTCTGCTTGGGGCTACTTCAATAGCACACAAACCCTAGCGATAGAACTTGAAACTACATTATTGTGCCAAGTTTCAAAGAGCTAGCACAAACCGTGTTTGATTTAGAGTTCCAACTACATGTATCCATATAGGAGAAAACAGAGTGAAACCTAAACATGAAAACGGTTACTGCAAAGGAACGGTTTAACCTAGAAGAACAAAATTTGGTGAGCCAAGTGGGATTCGTGTACTGATCACTACCTGCAAGTATCATCAAGATTGGGTGAAAAAATGTTTGCTGATATTTCAGGAAACTCGCAGTTTTTTGGAAGCTTGGCAACCCCTTTCAATGAAAGGGATTCTCGTCAGTCTTTGCTTGGGGGTACTTCAATAGCACACAAACCATAGCGATAGAACTTGGAACTACATTATTGTGCCAAGTTTCAAAGAGCTAGCACAAACCGTGTTTGATTTAGAGTTCCAACTACACGTATCTATATAAGAGAAAACAGAGTGAAACCTAAACATGAAAACGGTTACTGCAAAGGAACGTTTTAACCTAGAAGAACGAAATTTGGTGACAAAAGTGGGATTGGTGTACTGATCATTAAATGGAAGTATCATCAAGATTGGGTGAAAAAATGTTTGCTGAGATTTCAGGAAACTCGTAGTTTTTTGGAAGCTTGGCAACCCCTTTCAATGAAAGGGATTCTCGTCAGTCTCTGCTTGGGGCTACTTCAATAACACACAAACCCTAGCCATAGAACTTGGAACTACATTATTGTGCCAAGTTTCAAAGAGCTAGCACAAACCGAGTTTGATTTAGAGTTCCAACTACATGTATCCATATAGGAGAAAACAGAGTGAAACCTAAACATGAAAACGGTTACTGCAAAGGAACGGTTTAACCTAGAAGAACGAAATTTGGTGAGCCAAGTGGGATTCGTGTTCTGATCACTACCTGCAAGTATCATCAAGATTGGGTGAAAAAATGTTTGCTGAGATTTCAGGAAACTCGCAGTTTTTTGGAAGCTTGGCAACCCCTTTCAATGAAAGGGATTCTCGTCAGTCTCTGCTTGGGGCTACTTCAATAGCACACAAACCATAGCGATAGAACTTGGAACTACATTATTGTGCCAAGTTTCAAAGAGCTAGCACAAACCGTGTTTGATTTAGAGTTCCAACTACACGTATCTATATAGGAGAAAACAGAGTGAAACCTAAACATGAAAACGGTTACTGCAAAGGAACGTTTTAACCTAGAAGAACGAAATTTGGTGAGCCAAGTGGGATTGGTGTACTGATCATTAAATGGAAGTATCATCAAGATTGGGTGAAAAAATGTTTGCTGAGATTTCAGGAAACTCGTAGATTTTTGGAAGCTTGGCAACCCCTTTCAATGAAAGGGATTCTCGTCAGTCTCTGCTTGGGGCTACTTCAATAGCACACAAACCCTAGGGATAGACCTTGGAACTATATTATTGTGCCAAGTTTCAAAGAGCTAGCACAAACCGTGTTTGATTTAGAGTTCCAACTACATGTATCCATATAGGAGAAAACAGAGTGAAACCTAAACATGAAAACGGTTACTGCAAAGGAACGGTTTAACCTAGAAGAACGAAATTTGGTGAGCCAAGTGGGATTGGTGTACTGATCATTAAATGGAAGTATCATCAAGACTGGGTGAAAAAATGTTTGCTGAGATTTCAGGAAACTCGCAGTTTTTTGGAAGCTTGGCAACTCCTTTCAATGAAAGGGATTCTCGTCAGTCTTTGCTTGGGGGTACTTCAATAGCACACAAACCATAGCGATAGAACTTGGAACTACATTATTGTGCCAAGTTTCAAAGAGCTAGCACAAACCGTGTTTGATTTAGAGTTCCAACTACACGTATCTATATAAGAGAAAACAGAGTGAAACCTAAACATGAAAACGGTTACTGCAAAGGAACGGTTTAACCTAGAAGAACGAAATTTGGTGACAAAAGTGGGATTGGTGTACTGATCATTAAATGGAAGTATCATCAAGATTGGGTGAAAAAATGTTTGCTGAGATTTCAGGAAACTCGTAGTTTTTTGGAAGCTTGGCAACCCCTTTCAATGAAAGGGATTCTCGTCAGTCTCTGCTTGGGGCTACTTCAATAACACACAAACCCTAGCCATAGAACTTGGAACTACATTATTGTGCCAAGTTTCAAAGAGCTAGCACAAACCGAGTTTGATTTAGAGTTCCAACTACATGTATCCATATAGGAGAAAACAGAGTGAAACCTAAACATGAAAACGGTTACTGCAAAGGAACGGTTTAACCTAGAAGAACGAAATTTGGTGAGCCAAGTGGGATTCGTGTACTGATCACTACCTGCAAGTATCATCAAGATTGGGTGAAAAAATGTTTGCTGAGATTTCAGGAAACTCGCAGTTTTTTGGAAGCTTGGCAACCCCTTTCAATGAAAGGGATTCTCGTCAGTCTCTGCTTGGGGCTACTTCAATAGCACACAAACCATAGCGATAGAACTTGGAACTACATTATTGTGCCAAGTTTCAAAGAGCTAGCACAAACCGTGTTTGATTTAGAGTTCCAACTACACGTATCTATATAGGAGAAAACAGAGTGAAACCTAAACATGAAAACGGTTACTGCAAAGGAACGTTTTAACCTAGAAGAACGAAATTTGGTGAGCCAAGTGGGATTGGTGTACTGATCATTAAATGGAAGTATCATCAAGATTGGGTGAAAAAATGTTTGCTGAGATTTCAGGAAACTCGTAGATTTTTGGAAGCTTGGCAACCCCTTTCAATGAAAGGGATTCTCGTCAGTCTCTGCTTGGGGCTACTTCAATAGCACACAAACCCTAGGGATAGACCTTGGAACTATATTATTGTGCCAAGTTTCAAAGAGCTAGCACAAACCGTGTTTGATTTAGAGTTCCAACTACATGTATCCATATAGGAGAAAACAGAGTGAAACCTAAACATGAAAACGGTTACTGCAAAGGAACGGTTTAACCTAGAAGAACGAAATTTGGTGAGCCAAGTGGGATTGGTGTACTGATCATTAAATGGAAGTATCATCAAGACTGGGTGAAAAAATGTTTGCTGAGATTTCAGGAAACTCGCAGTTTTTTGGAAGCCTGGCAACCCCATTCTATGAAAGGGATTCTCGTCAGTCTCTGCTTGGGCCTACTTTAATAGCACACAAACCTTAGCGAGAGAACTTGGAACTACATTATTGTGCCAAGTTTCAAAGAGCTAGCACAAACCGTGTTTGATTTAGAGTTCCAACTACATGTATCCATATAGGAGAAAACAGAGTGAAACCTAAACATGAAAACGGTTACTGCAAACGAACGGTTTAACATAGAAAAACGAAATTTGGTGAGCCAAGTGGGATTGGTGTACTGATCATTAAATGGAAGTATCATCAAGATTGGGTGAAAAAATATTTGCTGAGATTTCTGTAAACTCGTAGTTTTTTGGAAGCTTGGCAACCCCTTTCAATGAAAGGGATTCTCGTCAGTCTCTGCTTGGGGCTACTTCAATAGCACACAAACCCTAGCGATAGAACTTGAAACTACATTATTGTGCCAAGTTTCAAAGAGCTAGCACAAACCGTGTTTGATTTAGAGTTCCAACTACATGTATCTATATAGGAGAAAACAGAGTGAAACCTAAATATGAAAACGATTACTGCAAAGGAACGGTTTAACTTAGAAGAACGAAATTTGGTGAGCCAAGTGGGATTAGTGTACTGATCATTAAATGGAAGTACCATCAAGATTGGGTGAAAAAATGTTTGCTGATATTTCAGGAAACTCGTAGTTTTTTGGAAGCTTGGCAACCCCTTTCAATGAAAGGGATTCTCGTCAGTCTCTGCTTGGGGCTACTTCAATAGCACACAAACCATAGCGATAGAACTTGGAACTACATTATTGTGCCAAGTTTCAAAGAGGTAGCACAAATCGTGTTTGATTTAGAGTTCCAAGTACATGTATCCATATAGGAGAAAACAGAGTGAAACCTAAACATGAAAACGGTTCCTGCAAAGGAACGGTTTAACGTAGAAGAACGAAATTTGGTGTGCCAAGTGGGATTGGTGTACTGATCATTAAATGGAAGGATCATCAAGATTGGGTGAAAAAACGTTTGCTGAGATTTCAGGAAACTCGTAGTTTTTTGGAAGCTTGGCAACCCCTTTCAATGAAAGGGATTCTCGTCATTCTCTGCTTGGGGCTACTTCAATAGCACACAAACCATAGCGATAGAACTTGGAACTATATTATTGTGCCAAGTTTCAAAGAGCTAGCACAAACCGTGTTTGATTTAGAGTTCCAACTACATGTATCTATATAGGAGAAAACAGAGTGAAACCTAAATATGAAAACGATTACTGCAAAGGAATGGTTTAACCTAGAAGAACGAAATTTGGTGAGCCAAGTGGGATTGGTGTACTGATCATTAAATGGAAGTATCATCAAGATTGGGTTAAAAAATGTTAGCTGAGATTTCAGGAAACTCGTAGTTTTTTGGAAGCTTGATAACCCCTTTCAATGAAAGGGATTCTCGTCAGTCTCTGCTTGGGGCTACTTCAATAACACACAAACCATAGCCATAGAACTTGGAACTACATTATTGTGCCAAGTTTCAAAGAGCTAGCACAAATCGTGTTTGATTTAGAGTTCCAACTACATGTATCCATATAGGAGAAAACAGAGTGAAACCTAAACATGAAAACGGTTACTGCAAAGGAACGGTTTAACTTAGAAGAACGAAATTTGGTGAGCCAAGTGGGATTAGTGTACTGATCATTAAATGGAAGTACCATCAAGATTGGGTGAAAAAATGTTTGCTGATATTTCAGGAAACTCGTAGTTTTTTGGAAGCTTGGCAACCCCTTTCAATGAAAGGGATTCTCGTCAGTCTCTGCTTGGGGCTACTTCAATAGCACACAAACCATAGCGATAGAACTTGGAACTACATTATTGTGCCAAGTTTCAAAGAGGTAGCACAAATCGTGTTTGATTTAGAGTTCCAAGTACATGTATCCATATAGGAGAAAACAGAGTGAAACCTAAACATGAAAACGGTTCCTGCAAAGGAACGGTTTAACGTAGAAGAACGAAATTTGGTGTGCCAAGTGGGATTGGTGTACTGATCATTAAATGGAAGGATCATCAAGATTGGGTGAAAAAACGTTTGCTGAGATTTCAGGAAACTCGTAGTTTTTTGGAAGCTTGGCAACCCCTTTCAATGAAAGGGATTCTCGTCATTCTCTGCTTGGGGCTACTTCAATAGCACACAAACCATAGCGATAGAACTTGGAACTATATTATTGTGCCAAGTTTCAAAGAGCTAGCACAAACCGTGTTTGATTTAGAGTTCCAACTACATGTATCTATATAGGAGAAAACAGAGTGAAACCTAAATATGAAAACGATTACTGCAAAGGAACGGTTTAACCTAGAAGAACGAAATTTGGTGAGCCAAGTGGGATTGGTGTACTGATCATTAAATGGAAGTATCATCAAGATTGGGTTAAAAAATGTTAGCTGAGATTTCAGGAAACTCGTAGTTTTTTGGAAGCTTGATAACCCCTTTCAATGAAAGGGATTCTCGTCAGTCTCTGCTTGGGGCTACTTCAATAACACACAAACCATAGCCATAGAACTTGGAACTACATTATTGTGCCAAGTTTCAAAGAGCTAGCACAAATCGTGTTTGATTTAGAGTTCCAACTACATGTATCCATATAGGAGAAAACAGAGTGAAACCTAAACATGAAAACGGTTACTGCAAAGGAACGGTTTAACTTAGAAGAACGAAATTTGGTGAGCCAAGTGGGATTAGTGTACTGATCATTAAATGGAAGTACCATCAAGATTGGGTGAAAAAATGTTTGCTGATATTTCAGGAAACTCGTAGTTTTTTGGAAGCTTGGCAACCCCTTTCAATGAAAGGGATTCTCGTCAGTCTCTGCTTGGGGCTACTTCAATAGCACACAAACCATAGCGATAGAACTTGGAACTACATTATTGTGCCAAGTTTCAAAGAGGTAGCACAAATCGTGTTTGATTTAGAGTTCCAAGTACATGTATCCATATAGGAGAAAACAGAGTGAAACCTAAACATGAAAACGGTTACTGCAAAGGAACGGTTTAACCTAGAAGAACGAAATTTGGTGTGCCAAGTGGGATTGGTGTACTGATCATTAAATGGAAGGATCATCAAGATTGGGTGAAAAAACGTTTGCTGAGATTTCAGGAAACTCGTAGTTTTTTGGAAGCTTGGCAACCCCTTTCAATGAAAGGGATTCTCGTCAGTCTCTGCTTGGGGCTACTTCAATAGCACACAAACCATAGCGATAGAACTTGGAACTATATTATTGTGCCAAGTTTCAAAGAGCTAGCACAAACCGTGTTTGATTTAGAGTTCCAAATACATGTATCTATATAGGACAAAACAGAGTGAAACCTAAATATGAAAACGATTACTGCAAAGGAACGGTTTAACCTATAAGAACGAAATTTGGTGAGCCAAGTGGGATTCGTGTACTGATCACTACCTGCAAGTATCATCAAGATTGGGTGAAAAAATGTTTGCTGATATTTCAGGAAACTCGCAGTTTTTTGGAAGCTTGGCAACCCCTTTCAATGAAAGGGATTCTCGTCAGTCTGTGCTTGGGGGTACCTCAATAGCACACAAACCATAGCGATAGAACTTGGAACTACATTATTGTGCCAAGTTTCAAAGAGCTAGCACAAACCGTGTTTGATTTAGAGTTCCAACTACATGTATCCATATAGGAGAAAACAGAGTGAAACCTAAACATGAAAACGGTTACTGCAAAGGAACGGTTTAACCTAGAAGAACGAAATTTGGTGAGCCAAGTGGGATTCGTGTACTGATCACTACCTGCAAGTATCATCAAGATTGGGTGAAAAGATGTTTGCTGAGATTCAGGAAACTCGCAGTTTTTTGGAAGCTTGGCAACCCCTTTCAATGAAAGGGATTCTCGTCAGTCTCTGCTTGGGGCTACTTCAATAGCACACAAACCCTAGCGATAGAACTTGAAACTACATTATTGTGCCAAGTTTCAAAGAGCTAGTACAAACCGTGTTTGATTTAGAGTTCCAACTACATGTATCCATATAGGAGAAAACAGAGTGAAACCTAAACATGAAAACGGTTACTGCAAAGGAACGGTTTAACCTAGAAGAACAAAATTTGGTGAGCCAAGTGGGATTCGTGTACTGATCACTACCTGCAAGTATCATCAAGATTGGGTGAAAAAATGTTTGCTGATATTTCAGGAAACTCGCAGTTTTTTGGAAGCTTGGCAACCCCTTTCAATGAAAGGGATTCTCGTCAGTCTGTGCTTGGGGGTACTTCAATAGCACACAAACCATAGCGATAGAACTTGGAACTACATTATTGTGCCAAGTTTCAAAGAGCTAGCACAAACCGTGTTTGATTTAGAGTTTCAACTACATGTATCCATATAGGAGAAAACAGAGTGAAACCTAAACATGAAAACGGTTACTGCAAAGGAACGGTTTAACCTAGAAGAACGAAATTTGGTGAGCCAAGTGGGATTCGTGTACTGATCACTACCTGCAAGTATCATCAAGATTGGGTGAAAAAATGTTTGCTGAGATTCAGGAAACTCGCAGTTTTTTGGAAGCTTGGCAACCCCTTTCAATGAAAGGGATTCTCGTCAGTCTCTGCTTGGGGCTACTTCAATAGCACACAAACCATAGCGATAGAACTTGGAACTACATTATTGTGCCAAGTTTCAAAGAGCTAGCACAAACCGTGTTTGATTTAGAGTTCCAACTACACGTATCTATATAGGAGAAAACAGAGTGAAACCTAAACATGAAAACGGTTACTGCAAAGGAACGTTTTAACCTAGAAGAACGAAATTTGGTGACAAAAGTGGGATTGGTGTACTGATCATTAAATGGAAGTATCATCAAGATTGGGTGAAAAAATGTTTGCTGAGATTTCAGGAAACTCGTAGTTTTTTGGAAGCTTGGCAACCCCTTTCAATGAAAGGGATTCTCGTCAGTCTCTGCTTGGGGCTACTTCAATAACACACAAACCCTAGCCATAGAACTTGGAACTACATTATTGTGCCAAGTTTCAAAGAGCTAGCACAAACCGTGTTTGATTTAGAGTTCCAACTACATGTATCCATATCGGAGAAAACAGAGTGAAACCTAAACATGAAAACGGTTACTGCAAAGGAACGGTTTAACCTAGAAGAACGAAATTTGGTGAGCCAAGTGGGATTCGTGTACTGATCACTACCTGCAAGTATCATCAAGATTGGGTGAAAAAATGTTTGCTGAGATTTCAGGAAACTCGCAGTTTTTTGGAAGCTTGGCAACCCCTTTCAATGAAAGGGATTCTCGTCAGTCTCTGCTTGGGGCTACTTCAATAGCACACAAACCATAGCGATAGAACTTGGAACTACATTATTGTGCCAAGTTTCAAAGAGCTAGCACAAACCGTGTTTGATTTAGAGTTCCAACTACACGTATCTATATAGGAGAAAACAGAGTGAAACCTAAACATGAAAACGGTTACTGCAAAGGAACGTTTTAACCTAGAAGAACGAAATTTGGTGAGCCAAGTGGGATTGGTGTACTGATCATTAAATGGAAGTATCATCAAGATTGGGTGAAAAAATGTTTGCTGAGATTTCAGGAAACTCGTAGATTTTTGGAAGCTTGGCAACCCCTTTCAATGAAAGGGATTCTCGTCAGTCTCTGCTTGGGGCTACTTCAATAGCACACAAACCCTAGGGATAGACCTTGGAACTATATTATTGTGCCAAGTTTCAAAGAGCTAGCACAAACCGTGTTTGATTTAGAGTTCCAACTACATGTATCCATATAGGAGAAAACAGAGTGAAACCTAAACATGAAAACGGTTACTGCAAAGGAACGGTTTAACCTAGAAGAACGAAATTTGGTGAGCCAAGTGGGATTGGTGTACTGATCATTAAATGGAAGTATCATCAAGACTGGGTGAAAAAATGTTTGCTGAGATTTCAGGAAACTCGCAGTTTTTTGGAAGCCTGGCAACCCCATTCTATGAAAGGGATTCTCGTCAGTCTCTGCTTGGGCCTACTTTAATAGCACACAAACCTTAGCGATAGAACTTGGAACTACATTATTGTGCCAAGTTTCAAAGAGCTAGCACAAACCGTGTTTGAGTTAGAGTTCCAACTACATGTATCCATATAGGAGAAAACAGAGTGAAACCTAAACATGAAAACGGTTACTGCAAACGAACGGTTTAACATAGAAAAACGAAATTTGGTGAGCCAAGTGGGATTGGTGTACTGATCATTAAATGGAAGTATCATCAAGATTGGGTGAAAAAATATTTGCTGAGATTTCTGTAAACTCGTAGTTTTTTGGAAGCTTGGCAACCCCTTTCAATGAAAGGGATTCTCGTCAGTCTCTGCTTGGGGCTACTTCAATAGCACACAAACCCTAGCGATAGAACTTGAAACTACATTATTGTGCCAAGTTTCAAAGAGCTAGCACAAACCGTGTTTGATTTAGAGTTCCAACTACATGTATCTATATAGGAGAAAACAGAGTGAAACCTAAATATGAAAACGATTACTGCAAAGGAACGGTTTAACCTAGAAGAACGAAATTTGGTGAGCCAAGTGGGATTGGTGTACTGATCATTAAATGGAAGTATCATCAAGATTGGGTTAAAAAATGTTAGCTGAGATTCAGGAAACTCGCAGTTTTTTGGAAGCTTGGCAACCACTTTCAATGAAAGGGATTCTCGTCAGTCTCTGCTTGGGGCTACTTCAATAGCACACAAACCATAGCGATAGAACTTGGAACTACATTATTGTGCCAAGTTTCAAAGAGCTAGCACAAACCGTGTTTGATTTAGAGTTCCAACTACACGTATCTATATGGGAGAAAACAGAGTGAAACCTAAACATGAAAACGGTTACTGCAAAGGAACGGTTTAACCTAGAAGAACGAAATTTGGTGAGCCAAGTGGGATTCGTGTACTGATCACTACCTGCAAGTATCATCAAGATTGGGTGAAAATATGTTTGCTGAGATTCAGGAAACTCGCAGTTTTTTGGAAGCTTGGCAACCCCTTTCAATGAAAGGGATTCTCGTCAGTCTCTGCTTGGGGCTACTTCAATAGCACACAAACCCTAGCGATAGAACTTGAAACTACATTATTGTGCCAAGTTTCAAAGAGCTAGCACAAACCGTGTTTGATTTAGAGTTCCAACTACATGTATCCATATAGGAGAAAACAGAGTGAAACCTAAACATGAAAACGGTTACTGCAAAGGAACGGTTTAACCTAGAAGAACGAAATTCGGTGTGCCAAGTGGGATTGGTGTACTGATCATTAAATGGAAGTATCATCAAGATTGGGTGAAAAAATGTCTGCTGAGATTTCAGGAGACTCGCAGTTTTTTGAAGCCTGGCAAGCCCTTTCTATGAAAGGGATTCTCCTCAGTCTCTGCTTGGGGCTACTTCAATAGCACACAAACCATAGCGATAGAACTTGGAACTACATTATTGTGCCAAGTTTCAAAGAGCTAGCACAAACCGTGTTTGATTTAGAGTTCCAACTACATGTATCCATATAGGAGAAAACAGAGTGAAACCTAAACATGAAAACGGTTACTGCAAAGGAACGGTTTAACTTAGAAGAACGAAATTTGGTGAGCCAAGTGGGATTGGTGTACTGATCATTAAATGGAAGAATCATCAAGATTGGGTGAAAAAATGTTTGCTGAGATTTCAGGAAACTCGCAGTTTTTTGGAAGCTTGGCAACCCCTTTCAATGAAAGGGATTCTCGTCAGTCTCTGCTTGGGGCTACTTCAATAGCACACAAACCATAGCGATAGAACTTGGAACTACATTATTGTGCCAAGTTTCAAAGAGCTAGCACAAACCGTGTTTGATTTAGAGTTCCAACTACATGTATCCATATAGGAGAAAACAGAGTGAAACCAAAACATGAAAACGGTTACTGCAAAGGAACGGTTTAACCTAGAAGAACGAAATTTGGTGTGCCAAGTGGGATTGGTGTACTGATCATTAAATGGAAGTATCATCAAGATTGGGTGAAAAAATGTCTGCTGAGATTTCAGGAAACTCGCAGTTTTTTGAAGCATGGCAACCCCTTTCTATGAAAGGGATTCTCGTCAGTCTCTGCTTGGGGCTACTTCAATAGCACACAATCCATAGCGATAGAACTTGGAACTACATTATTGTGCCAAGTTTCAAAGAGCTAGCACTAACCGTGTTTGATTTAGAGTTCCAACTACATGTATCCATATAGGAGAAAACAGAGTGAAACCTAAACATGAAAACGGTTACTACAAAGGAACGGTTAAACCTAGAAGAACGAAATTTAGTGAGCCAAGTGAGATTCGTGTACTGATCACAACCTGCAAGTATCTTAAAGTTTGGGTGAAAAAATGTTTGCTGAGATTTCAAGAAACTCGTAGTTTTTTGGAAGCTTGGCAACCCCTTTCAATGAAAGGGATTCTCGTCAGTCTCTGCTTGGGGCTACTTCAATAGCACACAAACCCTAGCGAGAGAACTTGAAACTACATTATTGTGCCAAGTTTCAAAGAGCTAGCACAAACCGTGTTTGATTTAGAGTTCCAACTACATGTATCCATATAGGAGAAAACAGAGTGAAACCTAAATATGAAAACGATTACTGCAAAGGAACGGTTTAACCTAGAAGAAAGAAATTTGGTGAACCAAGTGGGAATGGTGTACTGATCATTAAATGGAAGTATCATCAAGATTGGGTGAAAAAATGTTAGCTGAGATTTCAAGAAACTCGTAGTTTTTTGGAAGCTTGATAACCCCTTTCAATGAAAGGGATTCTCGTCAGTCTCTGCTTTGGGCTACTTCAATAGCACACAAACCATAGCCATAGAACTTGGAACTACATTATTGTGCCAAGTTTCAAAGAGCTAGCACAAACCGTGTTTGATTTAGAGTTCCAACTACATGTATCCATATAGGAGAAAACAGAGTGAAACCTAAACATGAAAACGGTTACTGCAAAGGAACGGTTTAACCTAGAAGAACGAAATTTGGTGACCAAAGTGGGATTCGTGTACTGATCATTAAATGGAAGTATCATCAAGATTGGGTGAAAAAATGTTTGCTCATATTTCAGGAAACTCGTAGTTTTTTGGAAGCTTGGCAACCCCTTTCAATGAAAGGGATTCTCGTCAGTCTCTGCTTGGGGCTACTTCAATAGCACACAAACCATAGTGATGGAACTTGGAACTACATTATTGTGCCAAGTTTCAAAGAGCTAGCACAAACCGTGTTTGATTTAGAGTTCCAACTACATGTATCCATATAGGAGAAAACAGAGTGAAACCTAAACATGAAAACGGTTACTGCAAAGGAACGGTTTAACCTAGAAGAACGAAATTTGGTGTGCCAAGTGGGATTGGTGTACTGATAATTAAATGGAAGTATCATCAAGATTGGGTGAAAAAATGTCTGCTGAGATTTCAGGAAACTCGCAGTTTTTTGAAGCATGGCAACCCCTTTCTATGAAAGGGATTCTCGTCAGTCTCTGCGTGGGGCTACTTCAATAGCACACAAACCATAGCGATAGAACTTGGAACTACATTATTGTGCCAAGTTTCAAAGAGCTAGCACAAACCGTGTTTGATTTAGAGTTCCAACTACATGTATCCATATAGGAGAAAACAGAGTGAAACCTAAACATGAAAACGGTTACTGCAAAGGAACGGTTTAACCTAGAAGAACGAAATTCGGTGTGCCAAGTGGGATTGGTGTACTGATCATTAAATGGAAGTATCATCAAGATTGGGTGAAAAAATGTCTGCTGAGATTTCAGGAAACTCGCAGTTTTTTGAAGCCTGGCAAGCCCTTTCTATGAAAGGGATTCTCGTCAGTCTCTGCTTGGGGCTACTTCAATAGCACACAAACCATAGCGATAGAACTTGGAACTACATTATTGTGCCAAGTTTCAAAGAGCTAGCACAAACCGTGTTTGATTTAGAGTTCCAACTACATGTATCCATATAGGAGAAAACAGAGTGAAACCTAAATATGAAAACGATTACTGCAAAGGAACGGTTTAACCTAGAAGAACGAAATTTGGTGAGCCAAGTGGGATTGGTGGACTGATCATTAAATGGAAGTATCATCAAGATTGGGTGAAAAAATGTTAGCTGAGATTTCAGGAAACTCGTAGTTTTTTGGAAGCTTGATAACCCCTTTCAATGAAAGGGATTCTCGTCAGTCTCTGCTTGGGGATACTTCAATAGCACACAAACCATAGCCATAGAACTTGGAACTACATTATTGTGCCAAGTTTCAAAGAGCTAGAACAAACCGTGTTTGATTTAGAGTTCCAACTACATGTATCCATATAGGAGAAAACAGAGTGAAACCTAAACATGAAAACGGTTACTGCAAAGGAACGGTTTAACTTAGAAGAACGAAATTTGGTGAGCCAAGTGGGATTGGTGTACTGATCTTTAAATGGAAGAATCATCAAGATTGGGTGAAAAAATGTTTGCTGAGATTTCAGGAAACTCGCAGTTTTTTGGAAGCTTGGCAACCCCTTTCTATGAAAGGGATTCTCGTCAGTCTCTGCTTGGGGCTACTTCAATAGCACACAAACCATAGCGATAGAACTTGGAACTACATTATTGTGCCAAGTTTCAAAGAGCTAGCACTAACCGTGTTTGATTTAGAGTTCCAACTACATGTATCCATATAGGAGAAAACAGAGTGAAACCTAAACATGAAAACGGTTACTGCAAAGGAACGGTTAAACCTAGAAGAACGAAATTTAGTGAGCCAAGTGAGATTCGTGTACTGATCACAACCTGCAAGTATCTTAAAGATTGGGTGAAAAAATGTTTGCTGAGATTTCAAGAAACTCGTAGTTTTTTGGAAGCTTGGCAACCCCTTTCAATGAAAGGGATTCTCGTAAGTCTCTGCTTGGGGCTACTTCAATAGCACACAAACCCTAGCGAGAGAACTTGAAACTACATTATTGTGCCAAGTTTCAAAGAGCTAGCACAAACCGTGTTTGATTTAGAGTTCCAACTACATGTATCCATATAGGAGAAAACAGAGTGAAACCTAAATATGAAAACGATTACTGCAAAGGAACGGTTTAACCTAGAAGAACGAAATTTGGTGAGCCAAGTGGGATTGGTGTACTGATCATTAAATGGAAGTATCATCAAGATTGGGTGAAAAAATGTTAGCTGAGATTTCAGGAAACTCGTAGTTTTTTGGAAGCTTGATAACCCCTTTCAATGAAAGGGATTCTCGTCAGTCTCTGCTTGGGGCTACTTCAATAGCACACAAACCATAGCCATAGAACTTGGAACTACATTATTGTGCCAAGTTTTCAAAGAGCTAGCACAAACCGTGTTTGATTTAGAGTTCCAACTACATGTATCCATATAGGAGAAAACAGAGTGAAACCTAAACATGAAAACGGTTACTGCAAAGGAACGGTTTAACCTAGAAGAACGAAATTTGGTGAGCCAAGTGGGATTCGTGTACTGATCATTAAATGGAAGTATCATCAAGATTGGGTGAAAAAATGTTTGCTCATATTTCAGGAAACTCGTAGTTTTTTGGAAGCTTGGCAACCCCTTTCAATGAAAGGGATTCTCGTCAGTCTCTGCTTGGGGCTACTTCAATAGCACACAAACCATAGTGATAGAACTTGGAACTACATTATTGTGCCAAGTTTCAAAGAGCTAGCACAAACCGTGTTTGATTTAGAGTTCCAACTACATGTATCCATATAGGAGAAAACAGAGTGAAACCTAAACATGAAAACGGTTACTGCAAAGGAACGGTTTAACCTAGAAGAACGAAATTTGGTGTGCCAAGTGGGATTGGTGTACTGATCATTAAATGGAAGTATCATCAAGATTGGGTGAAAAAATGTCTGCTGAGATTTCAGGAAACTCGCAGTTTTTTGAAGCATGGCAACCCCTTTCTATGAAAGGGATTCTCGTCAGTCTCTGCTTGGGGCTACTTCAATAGCACACAAACCATAGCGATAGAACTTGGAACTACATTATTGTGCCAAGTTTCAAAGAGCTAGCACAAACCGTGTTTGATTTAGAGTTCCAACTACATGTATCCATATAGGAGAAAACAGAGTGAAACCTAAACATGAAAACGGTTACTGCAAAGGAACGGTTAAACCTAGAAGAACGAAATTTAGTGAGCCAAGTGAGATTCGTGTACTGATCACAACCTGCAAGTATCTTAAAGATTGGTTAAAAAAAATATTTGCTGAGATTTCAAGAAACTCGTAGTTTTTTGGAAGCTTGGCAACCCCTTTCAATGAAAGGGATTCTCGTCAGTCTCTGCTTGGGGCTACTTCAATAGCACACAAACCCTAGCGATAGAACTTGAAACTACATTATTGTGCCAACTTTCAAAGAGCTAGCACAAACCGTGTTTGATTTAGAGTTCCAACTACATGTATCCATATAGGAGAAAACAGAGTGAAACCTAAATATGAAAACGATTACTGCAAAGGAACGGTTTAACCTAGAAGAACGAAATTTGGTGAGCCAAGTGGGATTGGTGTACTGATCATTAAATGGAAGTATCATCAAGATTGGGTGAAAAAATGTTAGCTGAGATTTCAGGAAACTCGTAGTTTTTTGGAAGCTTGATAACCCCTTTCAATGAAAGGGATTCTCGTCAGTCTCTGCTTGGGGCTACTTCAATAGCACACAAACCATAGCCATAGAACTTGGAACTACATTATTGTGCCAAGTTTCAAAGAGCTAGAACAAACCGTGTTTGATTTAGAGTTCCAACTACATGTATCCATATAGGAGAAAACAGAGTGAAACCTAAACATGAAAACGGTTCCTGCAAAGGAACGGTTTAACTTAGAAGAACGAAATTTGGTGAGCCAAATGGGATTGGTGTACTGATCATTAAATGGAAGTATCATCAAGATTGGGTGAAAAAATGTTTGCTGAGATTTCAGGAAACTCGCAGTTTTTTGGAAGCTTGGCAACCCCTTTCAATGAAAGGGATTCTCGTCAGTCTCTGCTTGGGGCTACTTCAATAGCACACAAACCATAGCGATAGAACTTGGAACTACATTATTGTGCCAAGTTTCAAAGAGCTAGCACAAACCGTGTTTGATTTAGAGTTCCAACTACATGTATCCATATAGGAGAAAACAGAGTGAAACCAAAACATGAAAACGGTTACTGCAAAGGAACGGTTTAACCTAGAAGAACGAAATTTGGTGTGCCAAGTGGGATTGGTGTACTGATCATTAAATGGAAGTATCATCAAGATTGGGTGAAAAAATGTCTGCTGAGATTTCAGGAAACTCTCAGTTTTTTGAAGCATGGCAACCCCTTTCTATGAAAGGGATTCTCGTCAGTCTCTGCTTGGGGCTTCTTCAATAGCACACAAACCATAGCGATAGAACTTGGAACTACATTATTGTGCCAAGTTTCAAAGAGCTAGCACAAACCGTGTTTGATTTAGAGTTCCAACTACATGTATCCATATAGGAGAAAACAGAGTGAAACCTAAACATGAAAACGGTTCCTGCAAGGAACGGTTAAACCTAGAAGAACGAAATTTAGTGAGCCAAGTGAGATTCGTGTACTGATCACAACCTGCAAGTATCTTAAAGATTGGGTGAAAAAATGTTTGCTGAGATTTCAAGAAACTCGTAGTTTTTTGGAAGCTTGGCAACCCCTTTCAATGAAAGGGATTCTCGTCAGTCTCTGCTTGGGGCTACTTCAATAGCACACAAACCCTAGCGATAGAACTTGAAACTACATTATTGTGCCAAGTTTCAAAGAGCTAGCACAAACCGTGTTTGATTTAGAGTTCCAACTACATGTATCCATATAGGAGAAAACAGAGTGAAACCTAAATATGAAAACGATTACTGCAAAGGAACGGTTTAACCTAGAAGAACGAAATTTGGTGAGCCAAGTGGGATTGGTGTACTGATCATTAAATGGAAGTATCATCAAGATTGGGTGAAAAAATGTTAGCTGAGATTTCAGGAAACTCGTAGTTTTTTGGAAGCTTGGCAACCCCTTTCAATGAAAGGGATTCTCGTCAGTCTCTGCTTGGGGCTACTTCAATAGCACAAAAACCATAGCGATAGAACTTGGAACTACATTATTGTGCCAAGTTTCAAAGAGCTAGCACAAACCGTGTTTGATTTAGAGTTCCAACTACACGTATCTATATAGGAGAAAACAGAGTGAAACCTAAACATGAAAACGGTTACTGCAAAGGAACGTTTTAACCTAGAAGAACGAAATTTGGTGACAAAAGTGGGATTGGTGTACTGATCATTAAATGGAAGTATCATCAAGATTGGGTGAAAAAATGTTTGCTGAGATTTCAGGAAACTCGTAGTTTTTTGGAAGCTTGGCAACCCCTTTCAATGAAAGGGATTCTCGTCAGTCTCTGCTTGGGGCTACTTCAATAACACACAAACCCTAGCCATAGAACTTGGAACTACATTATTGTGCCAAGTTTCAAAGAGCTAGCACAAACCGTGTTTGATTTAGAGTTCCAACTACATGTATCCATATAGGAGAAAACAGAGTGAAACCTAAATATGAAAACGGTTACTGCAAAGGAACGGTTTAACCTAGAAGAACGAAATTTGGTGAGCCAAGTGGGATTCGTGTACTGATCACTACCTGCAAGTATCATCAAGATTGGGTGAAAAAATGTTTGCTGAGATTTCAGGAAACTCGCAGTTTTTTGGAAGCTTGGCAACCCCTTTCAATGAAAGGGATTCTCGTCAGTCTCTGCTTGGGGCTACTTCAATAGCACACAAACCATAGCGATAGAACTTGGAACTACATTATTGTGCCAAGTTTCAAAGAGCTAGCACAAACCGTGTTTGATTTAGAGTTCCAACTACACGTATCTATATAGGAGAAAACAGAGTGAAACCTAAACATGAAAACGGTTACTGCAAAGGAACGTTTTAACCTAGAAGAACGAAATTTGGTGAGCCAAGTGGGATGGGTGTACTGATCATTAAATGGAAGTATCATCAAGATTGGGTGAAAAAATGTTTGCTGAGATTTCAGGAAACTCGTAGATTTTTGGAAGCTTGGCAACCCCTTTCAATGAAAGGGATTCTCGTCAGTCTCTGCTTGGGGCTACTTCAATAACACACAAACCCTAGCCATAGAACTTGGAACTACATTATTGTGCCAAGTTTCAAAGAGCTAGCACAAACCGTGTTTGATTTAGAGTTCCAACTACATGTATCCATATAGGAGAAAACAGAGTGAAACCTAAACATGAAAACGGTTACTGCAAAGGAACGGTTTAACCTAGAAGAACGAAATTTGGTGAGCCAAGTGGGATTGGTGTACTGATCATTAAATGGAAGTATCATCAAGACTGGGTGAAAAAATGTTTGCTGAGATTTCAGGAAACTCGCAGTTTTTTGGAAGCCTGGCAACCCCATTCTATGAAAGGGATTCTCGTCAGTCTCTGCTTGGGCCTACTTTAATAGCACACAAACCATAGCGATAGAACTTGGAACTACATTATTGTGCCAAGTTTCAAAGAGGTAGCACAAATCGTGTTTGATTTAGAGTTCCAAGTACATGTATCCATATAGGAGAAAACAGAGTGAAACCTAAACATGAAAACGGTTCCTGCAAAGGAACGGTTTAACCTAGAAGAACGAAATTTGGTGTGCCAAGTGGGATTGGTGTACTGATCATTAAATGGAAGGATCATCAAGATTGGGTGAAAAAACGTTTGCTGAGATTTCAGGAAACTCGTAGTTTTTTGGAAGCTTGGCAACCCCTTTCAATGAAAGGGATTCTCGTCATTCTCTGCTTGGGGCTACTTCAATAGCACACAAACCATAGTGATAGAACTTGGAACTACATTATTGTGCCAATTTTCAAAGAGCTAGCACAAACCGTGTTTGATTTAGAGTTCCAACTACATGTATCCATATAGGAGAAAACAGAGTGAAACCTAAACATGAAAACGGTTACTGCAAAGGAACGGTTTAACCTAGAAGAACGAAATTTGGTGTGCCAAGTGGGATTGGTGTACTGATCATTAAATGGAAGTATCATCAAGATTGGGTGAAAAAATGTCTGCTGAGATTTCAGGAAACTCGCAGTTTTTTGAAGCATGGCAAGCCCTTTCTATGAAAGGGATTCTCGTCAGTCTCTGCTTGGGGCTACTTCAATAGCACACAAACCATAGCGATAGAACTTGGAACTACATTATTGTGCCAAGTTTCAAAGAGCTAGCACAAACCGTGTTTGATTTAGAGTTCCAACTACATGTATCCATATAGGAGAAAACAGAGTGAAACCTAAACATGAAAACGGTTACTGCAAAGGAACGGTTAAACCTAGAAGAACGAAATTTGGTGAGCCAAGTGGGATTCGTGTACTGATCACTACCTGCAAGTATCATCAAGACTGGGTGAAAAAATGTTTGCTGAGATTCAGGAAACTCGCAGTTTTTTGGAAGCTTGGCAACCACTTTCAATGAAAGGGATTCTCGTCAGTCTCTGCTTGGGGCTACTTCAATAGCACACAAACCATAGCGATAGAACTTGGAACTACATTATTGTGCCAAGTTTCAAAGAGCTAGCACAAACCGTGTTTGATTTAGAGTTCCAACTACACGTATCTATATGGGAGAAAACAGAGTGAAACCTAAACATGAAAACGGTTACTGCAAAGGAACGTTTTAACCTAGAAGAACGAAATTTGGTGACAAAAGTGGGATTGGTGTACTGATCATTAAATGGAAGTATCATCAAGATTGGGTGAAAAAATGTTTGCTGAGATTTCAGGAAACTCGTAGTTTTTTGGAAGCTTGGCAACCCCTTTCAATGAAAGGGATTCTCGTCAGTCTCTGCTTGGGGCTACTTCAATAACACACAAACCCTAGCCATAGAACTTGGAACTACATTATTGTGCCAAGTTTCAAAGAGCTAGCACAAACCGTGTTTGATTTAGAGTTCCAACTACATGTATCCATATAGGAGAAAACAGAGTGAAACCTAAACATGAAAACGGTTACTGCAAAGGAACGGTTTAACCTAGAAGAACGAAATTTGGTGAGCCAAGTGGGATTCGTGTACTGATCACTACCTGCAAGTATCATCAAGATTGGGTGAAAATATGTTTGCTGATATTTCAGGAAACTCGCAGTTTTTTGGAAGCTTGGCAACCCCTTTCAATGAAAGGGATTCTCGTCAGTCTGTGCTTGGGGGTACCTCAATAGCACACAAACCATAGCGATAGAACTTGGAACTACATTATTGTGCCAAGTTTCAAAGAGCTAGCACCAACCGTGTTTGATTTAGAGTTCCAACTACATGTATCCATATAGGAGAAAACAGAGTGAAACCTAAACATGAAAACGGTTACTGCAAAGGAACGGTTTAACCTAGAAGAACGAAATTTGGTGAGCCAAGTGGGATTCGTGTACTGATCACTACCTGCAAGTATCATCAAGATTGGGTGAAAAAATGTTTGCTGAGATTCAGGAAACTCGCAGTTTTTTGGAAGCTTGGCAACCCCTTTCAATGAAAGGGATTCTCGTCAGTCTCTGCTTGGGGCTACTTCAATAGCACACAAACCATAGCGATAGAACTTGGAACTACATTATTGTGCCAAGTTTCAAAGAGCTAGCACAAACCGTGTTTGATTTAGAGTTCCAACTACATGTATCCATATAGGAGAAAACAGAGTGAAACCAAAACATGAAAACGGTTACTGCAAAGGAACGGTTTAACCTAGAAGAACGAAATTTGGTGTGCCAAGTGGGATTGGTGTACTGATCATTAAATGGAAGTATCATCAAGATTGGGTGAAAAAATGTCTGCTGAGATTTCAGGAAACTCGCAGTTTTTTGAAGCATGGCAACCCCTTTCTATGAAAGGGATTCTCGTCAGTCTCTGCTTGGGGCTACTTCAATAGCACACAAACCATAGCGATAGAACTTGGAACTACATTATTGTGCCAAGTTTCAAAGAGCTAGCACTAACCGTGTTTGATTTAGAGTTCCAACTACATGTATCCATATAGGAGAAAACAGAGTGAAACCTAAACATGAAAACGGTTACTGCAAAGGAACGGTTAAACCTAGAAGAACGAAATTTAGTGAGCCAAGTGAGATTCGTGTACTGATCACAACCTGCAAGTATCTTAAAGATTGGGTGAAAAAATGTTTGCTGAGATTTCAAGAAACTCGTAGTTTTTTGGAAGCTTGGCAACCCCTTTCAATGAAAGGGATTCTCGTCAGTCTCTGCTTGGGGCTACTTCAATAGCACACAAACCCTAGCGAGAGAACTTGAAACTACATTATTGTGCCAAGTTTCAAAGAGCTAGCACAAACCGTGTTTGATTTAGAGTTCCAACTACATGTATCCATATAGGAGAAAACAGAGTGAAACCTAAATATGAAAACGATTACTGCAAAGGAACGGTTTAACCTAGAAGAAAGAAATTTGGTGAACCAAGTGGGATTGGTGTACTGATCATTAAATGGAAGTATCATCAAGATTGGGTGAAAAAATGTTAGCTGAGATTTCAGGAAACTCGTAGTTTTTTGGAAGCTTGATAACCCCTTTCAATGAAAGGGATTCTCGTCAGTCTCTGCTTGGGGCTACTTCAATAGCACACAAACCATAGCCATAGAACTTGGAACTACATTATTGTGCCAAGTTTCAAAGAGCTAGCACAAACCGTGTTTGATTTAGAGTTCCAACTACATGTATCCATATAGGAGAAAACAGAGTGAAACCTAAACATGAAAACGGTTACTGCAAAGGAACGGTTTAACCTAGAAGAACGAAATTTGGTGACCAAAGTGGGATTCGTGTACTGATCATTAAATGGAAGTATCATCAAGATTGGGTGAAAAAATGTTTGCTCATATTTCAGGAAACTCGTAGTTTTTTGGAAGCTTGGCAACCCCTTTCAATGAAAGGGATTCTCGTCAGTCTCTGCTTGGGGCTACTTCAATAGCACACAAACCATAGTGATAGAACTTGGAACTACATTATTGTGCCAAGTTTCAAAGAGCTAGCACAAACCGTGTTTGATTTAGAGTTCCAACTACATGTATCCATATAGGAGAAAACAGAGTGAAACCTAAACATGAAAACGGTTACTGCAAAGGAACGGTTTAACCTAGAAGAACGAAATTTGGTGTGCCAAGTGGGATTGGTGTACTGATCATTAAATGGAAGTATCATCAAGATTGGGTGAAAAAATGTCTGCTGAGATTTCAGGAAACTCGCAGTTTTTTTGAAGCATGGCAACCCCTTTCTATGAAAGGGATTCTCGTCAGTCTCTGCGTGGGGCTACTTCAATAGCACACAAACCATAGCGATAGAACTTGGAACTACATTATTGTGCCAAGTTTCAAAGAGCTAGCACAAACCGTGTTTGATTTAGAGTTTCCAACTACATGTATCCATATAGGAGAAAACAGAGTGAAACCTAAACATGAAAACGGTTACTGCAAAGGAACGGTTTAACCTAGAAGAACGAAATTCGGTGTGCCAAGTGGGATTGGTGTACTGATCATTAAATGAAAGTATCATCAAGATTGGGTGAAAAAATGTCTGCTGAGATTTCAGGAAACTCGCAGTTTTTTGAAGCCTGGCAAGCCCTTTCTATGAAAGGGATTCTCGTCAGTCTCTGCTTGGGGCTACTTCAATAGCACACAAACCATAGCGATAGAACTTGGAACTACATTATTGTGCCAAGTTTCAAAGAGCTAGCACAAACCGTGTTTGATTTAGAGTTCCAACTACATGTATCCATATAGGAGAAAACAGAGTGAAACCTAAATATGAAAACGATTACTGCAAAGGAACGGTTTAACCTAGAAGAACGAAATTTGGTGAGCCAAGTGGGATTGGTGTACTGATCATTAAATGGAAGTATCATCAAGATTGGGTGAAAAAATGTTAGCTGAGATTTCAGGAAACTCGTAGTTTTTTGGAAGCTTGATAACCCCTTTCAATGAAAGGGATTCTCGTCAGTCTCTGCTTGGGGATACTTCAATAGCACACAAACCATAGCCATAGAACTTGGACCTACATTATTGTGCCAAGTTTCAAAGAGCTAGAACAAACCGTGTTTGATTTAGAGTTCCAACTACATGTATCCATATAGGAGAAAACAGAGTGAAACCTAAACATGAAAACGGTTACTGCAAAGGAACGGTTTAACTTAGAAGAACGAAATTTGGTGAGCCAAGTGGGATTGGTGTACTGATCATTAAATGGAAGAATCATCAAGATTGGGTGAAAAAATGTTTGCTGAGATTTCAGGAAACTCGCAGTTTTTTGGAAGCTTGGCAACCCCTTTCTATGAAAGGGATTCTCGTCAGTCTCTGCTTGGGGCTACTTCAATAGCACACAAACCATAGCGATAGAACTTGGAACTACATTATTGTGCCAAGTTTCAAAGAGCTAGCACTAACCGTGTTTGATTTAGAGTTCCAACTACATGTATCCATATAGGAGAAAACAGAGTGAAACCTAAACATGAAAACGGTTACTGCAAAGGAACGGTTAAACCTAGAAGAACGAAATTTAGTGAGCCAAGTGAGATTCGTGTACTGATCACAACCTGCAAGTATCTTAAAGATTGGGTGAAAAAATGTTTGCTGAGATTTCAAGAAACTCGTAGTTTTTGGAAGCTTGGCAACCCCTTTCAATGAAAGGGATTCTCGTCAGTCTCTGCTTGGGGCTACTTCAATAGCACACAAACCCTAGCGAGAGAACTTGAAACTACATTATTGTGCCAAGTTTCAAAGAGCTAGCACAAACCGTGTTTGATTTAGAGTTCCAACTACATGTATCCATATAGGAGAAAACAGAGTGAAACCTAAATATGAAAACGATTACTGCAAAGGAACGGTTTAACCTAGAAGAAAGAAATTTGGTGAACCAAGTGGGATTGGTGTACTGATCATTAAATGGAAGTATCATCAAGATTGGGTGAAAAAATGTTAGCTGAGATTTCAGGAAACTCGTAGTTTTTTGGAAGCTTGATAACCCCTTTCAATGAAAGGGATTCTCGTCAGTCTCTGCTTGGGGCTACTTCAATAGCACACAAACCGTAGCCATAGAACTTGGAACTACATTATTGTGCCAAGTTTCAAAGAGCTAGCACAAACCGTGTTTGATTTAGAGTTCCAACTACATGTATCCATATAGGAGAAAACAGAGTGAAACCTAAACATGAAAACGGTTACTGCAAAGGAACGGTTTAACCTAGAAGAACGAAATTTGGTGACAAAAGTGGGATTCGTGTACAGATCATTAAATGGAAGTATCATCAAGATTGGGTGAAAAAATGTTTGCTCATATTTCAGGAAACTCGTAGTTTTTTGGAAGCTTGGCAACCCCTTTCAATGAAAGGGATTCTCGTCAGTCTCTGCTTGGGGCTACTTCAATAGCACACAAACCATAGTGATAGAACTTGGAACTACATTATTGTGCCAAGTTTTCAAAGAGCTAGCACAAACCGTGTTTGATTTAGAGTTCCAACTACATGTATCCATATAGGAGAAAACAGAGTGAAACCTAAACATGAAAACGGTTACTGAAAGGAACGGTTTAACCTAGAAGAACGAAATTTTGGTGTGCCAAGTGGGATTGGTGTACTGATCATTAAATGGAAGTATCATCAAGATTGGGTGAAAAAATGTCTGCTGAGATTTCAGGAAACTCGCAGTTTTTTGAAGCATGGCAACCCCTTTCTATGAAAGGGATTCTCGTCAGTCTCTGCTTGGGGCTACTTCAATAGCACACAAACCATAGCGATAGAACTTGGAACTACATTATTGTGCCAAGTTTCAAAGAGCTAGCACAAACCGTGTTTGATTTAGAGTTCCAACTACATGTATCCATATAGGAGAAAACAGAGTGAAACCTAAACATGAAAACGGTTACTGCAATGGAACGGTTAAACCTAGAAGAACGAAATTTAGTGAGCCAAGTGAGATTCGTGTACTGATCACAACCTGCAAGTATCTTAAAGAATGGTTAAAAAAAATATTTGCTGAGATTTCAAGAAACTCGTAGTTTTTTGGAAGCTTGGCAACCCCTTTCAATGAAAGGGATTCTCGTCAGTCTCTGCTTGGGGCTACTTCAATAGCACACAAACCCTAGCGATAGAACTTGAAACTACATTATTGTGCCAAGTTTCAAAGAGCTAGCACAAACCGTGTTTGATTTAGAGTTCCAACTACATGTATCCATATAGGAGAAAACAGAGTGAAACCTAAATATGAAAACGATTACTGCAAAGGAACGGTTTAACCTAGAAGAACGAAATTTGGTGAGCCAAGTGGGATTGGTGTACTGATCATTAAATGGAAGTATCATCAAGATTGGGTGAAAAAATGTTAGCTGAGATTTCAGGAAACTCGTAGTTTTTTGGAAGCTTTATAACCCCTTTCAATGAAAGGGATTCTCGTCAGTCTCTGCTTGGGGCTACTTCAATAGCACACAAACCATAGCCATAGAACTTGGAACTACATTATTGTGCCAAGTTTCAAAGAGCTAGCACAAACCGTGTTTGATTTAGAGTTCCAACTACATGTATCCATATAGGAGAAAACAGAGTGAAACCTAAACATGAAAACGGTTACTGCAAAGGAAAGGTTTAACTTAGAAGAACGAAATTTGGTGACCAAAGTTGGATTCGTGTACTGATCATTAAATGGAAGTATCATCAAGATTGGGTGAAAAAATGTTTGCTCATATTTCAGTAAACTCGTAGTTTTTTGGAAGCTTGATAACCCCTTTCAATGAAAGGGATTCTCGTCAGTCTCTGCTTGGGGCTACTTCAATAGCACACAAACCATAGCCATAGAACTTGGAACTACATTATTGTGCCAAGTTTCAAAGAGCTAGCACAAACCGTGTTTGATTTAGAGTTCCAACTACATGTATCCATATAGGAGAAAACAGAGTGAAACCTAAACATGAAAACGGTTACTGCAAAGGAAAGGTTTAACTTAGAAGAACGAAATTTGGTGACCAAAGTGGGATTCGTGTACTGATCATTAAATGGAAGTATCATCAAGATTGGGTGAAAAAATGTTTGCTCATATTTCAGTAAACTCGTAGTTTTTTGGAAGCTTGGCAACCCCTTTCAATGAAAGGGATTCTCGTCAGTCTCTGCTTGGGGCTACTTCAATAGCACACAAACCATAGTGATAGAACTTGGAACTACATTATTGTGCCAATTTTCAAAGAGCTAGCACAAACCGTGTTTGATTTAGAGTTCCAACTACATGTATCCATATAGGAGAAAACAGAGTGAAACCTAAACATGAAAACGGTTACTGCAAAGGAACGGTTTAACCTAGAAGAACGAAATTTGGTGTGCCAAGTGGGATTGGTGTACTGATCATTAAATGGAAGTATCATCAAGATTGGGTGAAAAAATGTCTGCTGAGATTTCAGGAAACTCGCAGTTTTTTGAAGCATGGCAAGCCCTTTCTATGAAAGGGATTCTCGTCAGTCTCTGCTTGGGGCTACTTCAATAGCACACAAACCATAGCGATAGAACTTGGAACTACATTATTGTGCCAAGTTTCAAAGAGCTAGCACAAACCGTGTTTGATTTAGAGTTCCAACTACATGTATCCATATAGGAGAAAACAGAGTGAAACCTAAACATGAAAACGGTTACTGCAAAGGAACGGTTAAACCTAGAAGAACGAAATTTAGTGAGCCAAGTGAGATTCGTGTACTGATCACAACCTGCAAGTATCTTAAAGATTGGTTAAAAAAAATATTTGCTGAGATTTCAAGAAACTCGTAGTTTTTTGGAAGCTTGGCAACCCCTTTCAATGAAAGGGATTCTCGTCAGTCTCTGCTTGGGGCTACTTCAATAGCACACAAACCCTAGCGATAGAACTTGAAACTACATTATTGTGCCAAGTTTCAAAGAGCTAGCACAAACCGTGTTTGATTTAGAGTTCCAACTACATGTATCCATATAGGAGAAAACAGAGTGAAACCTAAATATGAAAACGATTACTGCAAAGGAACGGTTTAACCTAGAAGAACGAAATTTGGTGAGCCAAGTGGGATTGGTGTACTGATCATTAAATGGAAGTATCATCAAGATTGGGTGAAAAAATGTTAGCTGAGATTTCAGGAAACTCGTAGTTTTTTGGAAGCTTGATAACCCCTTTCAATGAAAGGGATTCTCGTCAGTCTCTGCTTGGGGCTACTTCAATAGCACACAAACCATAGCCATAGAACTTGGAACTACATTATTGTGCCAAGTTTCAAAGAGCTAGCACAAACCGTGTTTGATTTAGAGTTCCAACTACATGTATCCATATAGGAGAAAACAGAGTGAAACCTAAACATGAAAACGGTTACTGCAAAGGAACGGTTTAACCTAGAAGAACGAAATATGGTGTGCCAAGTGGGATTGGTGTACTGATCATTAAATGGAAGTATCATCAAGATTGGGTGAAAAAATGTCTGCTGAGATTTCAGGAAACTCGCAGTTTTTTGAAGCATGGCAACCCCTTTCTATGAAAGGGATTCTCGTCAGTCTCTGCTTGGGGCTACTTCAATAGCACACAAACCATAGCGATAGAACTTGGAACTACATTATTGTGCCAAGTTTCAAAGAGCTAGCACAAACCGTGTTTGATTTAGAGTTCCAACTACATGTATCCATATAGGAGAAAACAGAGTGAAACCTAAACATGAAAACGGTTACTGCAAAGGAACGGTTAAACCTAGAAGAACGAAATTTAGTGAGCCAAGTGAGATTCGTGTACTGATCACAACCTGCAAGTATCTTAAAGATTGGGTGAAAAAATGTTTGCTGAGATTTCAAGAAACTCGTAGTTTTTTGGAAGCTTGGCAACCCCTTTCAATGAAAGGGATTCTCGTCAGTCTCTGCTTGGGGCTACTTCAATAGCACACAAACCCTAGCGATAGAACTTGAAACTACATTATTGTGCCAAGTTTCAAAGAGCTAGCACAAACCGTGTTTGATTTAGAGTTCCAACTACATGTATCCATATAGGAGAAAACAGAGTGAAACCTAAATATGAAAATGATTACTGCAAAGGAACGGTTTAACCTAGAAGAACGAAATTTGGTGAGCCAAGTGGGATTGGTGTACTGATCATTAAATGGAAGTATCATCAAGATTGGGTGAAAAAATGTTAGCTGAGATTTCAGGAAACTCTTAGTTTTTTGGAAGCTGATAACCCCTTTCAATGAAAGGGATTCTCGTCAGTCTCTGCTTGGGGATACTTCAATAGCACACAAACCATAGCCATAGAACTTGGAACTACATTATTGTGCCAAGTTTCAAAGAGCTAGAACAAACCGTGTTTGATTTAGAGTTCCAACTACATGTATCCATATAGGAGAAAACAGAGTGAAACCTAAACATGAAAACGGTTACTGCAAAGGAACGGTGTAACTTAGAAGAACGAAATTTGGTGAGCCAAGTGGGATTGGTGTACTGATCATTAAATGGAAGTATCATCAAGATTGGGTGAAAAAATGTTTGCTGAGATTTCAGGAAACTCGCAGTTTTTTGGAAGCTTGGCAACCCCTTTCAATGAAAGGGATTCTCGTCAGTCTCTGCTTGGGGCTACTTCAATAGCACACAAACCATAGCGATAGAACTTGGAACTACATTATTGTGCCAAGTTTCAAAGAGCTAGCACAAACCGTGTTTGATTTAGAGTTCCAACTACATGTATCCATATAGGAGAAAACAGAGTGAAACCAAAACATGAAAACGGTTACTGCAAAGGAACGGTTTAACCTAGAAGAACGAAATTTGGTGTGCCAAGTGGGATTGGTGTACTGATCATTAAATGGAAGTATCATCAAGATTGGGTGAAAAAATGTCTGCTGAGATTTCAGGAAACTCGCAGTTTTTTGAAGCATGGCAACCCCTTTCTATGAAAGGGATTCTCGTCAGTCTCTGCTTGGGGCTACTTCAATAGCACACAAACCATAGCGATAGAACTTGGAACTACATTATTGTGCCAAGTTTCAAAGAGCTAGCACAAACCGTGTTTGATTTAGAGTGCCAACTACATGTATCCATATAGGAGAAAACAGAGTGAAACCTAAACATGAAAACGGTTACTGCAAAGGAACGGTTAAACCTAGAAGAACGAAATTTAGTGAGCCAAGTGAGATTCGTGTACTGATCACAACCTGCAAGTATCTTAAAGATTGGGTGAAAAAATGTTTGCTGAGATTTCAAGAAACTCGTAGTTTTTTGGAAGCTTGGCAACCCCGTTCAATGAAAGGGATTCTCGTCAGTCTCTGCTTGGGGCTACTTCAATAGCACACAAACCCTAGCGAGAGAACTTGAAACTACATTATTGTGCCAAGTTTCAAAGAGCTAGCACAAACCGTGTTTGATTTAGAGTTCCAACTACATGTATCCATATAGGAGAAAACAGAGTGAAACCTAAATATGAAAACGATTACTGCAAAGGGAACGGTTTAACCTAGAAGAAAGAAATTTGGTGAACCAAGTGGGATTGGTGTACTGATCATTAAATGGAAGTATCATCAAGATTGGGTGAAAAAATGTTAGCTGAGATTTCAGGAAACTCGTAGTTTTTTGGAAGCTTGATAACCCCTTTCAATGAAAGGGATTCTCGTCAGTCTCTGCTTGGGGCTACTTCAATAGCACACAAACCATAGCCATAGAACTTGGAACTACATTATTGTGCCAAGTTTCAAAGAGCTAGCACAAACCGTGTTTGATTTAGAGTTCCAACTACATGTATCCATATAGGAGAAAACAGAGTGAAACCTAAACATGAAAACGGTTCCTGCAAAGGAACGGTTTAACTTAGAAGAACGAAATTTGGTGAGCCAAGTGGGATTGGTGTACTGATCATTAAATGGAAGTATCATCAAGATTGGGTGAAAAAATGTTTGCTGAGATTTCAGAAAACTCGCAGTTTTTTGGAAGCTTGGCAACCCCTTTCAATGAAAGGGATTCTCGTCAGTCTCTGCTTGGGGCTACTTCAATAGCACACAAACCATAGCGATAGAACTTGGAACTACATTATTGTGCCAAGTTTCAAAGAGCTAGCACAAACCGTGTTTGATTTAGAGTTCCAACTACATGTATCCATATAGGAGAAAACAGAGTGAAACCAAAACATGAAAACGGTTACTGCAAAGGAACGGTTTAACCTAGAAGAACGAAATTTGATGACCAAAGTGGGATTCGTGTACTGATCATTAAATGGAAGTATCATCAAGATTGGGTGAAAAAATGTTTGCTCATATTTCAGGAAACTCGTAGTTTTTTGGAAGCTTGGCAACCCCTTTCAATGAAAGGGATTCTCGTCAGTCTCTGCTTGGGGCTACTTCAATAGCACACAAACCATAGTGATAGAACTTGGAACTACATTATTGTGCCAAGTTTCAAAGAGCTAGCACAAACCGTGTTTGATTTAGAGTTCCAACTACATGTATCCATATAGGAGAAAACAGAGTGAAACCTAAACATGAAAACGGTTACTGCAAAGGAACGGTTTAACCTAGAAGAACGAAATTTGGTGTGCCAAGTGGGATTGGTGTACTGATCATTAAATGGAAGTATCATCAAGATTGGGTGAAAAAATGTCTGCTGAGATTTCAGGAAACTCGCAGTTTTTTGAAGCATGGCAACCCCTTTCTATGAAAGGGATTCTCGTCAGTCTCTGCTTGGGGCTACTTCAATAGCACACAAACCATAGCGATAGAACTTGGAACTACATTATTGTGCCAAGTTTCAAAGAGCTAGCACAAACCGTGTTGATTTAGAGTTCCAACTACATGTATCCATATAGGAGAAAACAGAGTGAAACCTAAACATGAAAACGGTTACTGCAATGGAACGGTTAAACCTAGAAGAACGAAATTTAGTGAGCCAAGTGAGATTCGTGTACTGATCACAACCTGCAAGTATCTTAAAGATTGGTTAAAAAAAATATTTGCTGAGATTTCAAGAAACTCGTAGTTTTTTGGAAGCTTGGCAACCCCTTTCAATGAAAGGGATTCTCGTCAGTCTCTGCTTGGGGCTACTTCAATAGCACACAAACCCTAGCGATAGAACTTGAAACTACATTATTGTGCCAAGTTTCAAAGAGCTAGCACAAACCGTGTTTGATTTAGAGTTCCAACTACATGTATCCATATAGGAGAAAACAGAGTGAAACCTAAATATGAAAACGATTACTGCAAAGGAACGGTTTAACCTAGAAGAACGAAATTTGGTGAGCCAAGTGGGATTGGTGTACTGATCATTAAATGGAAGTATCATCAAGATTGGGTGAAAAAATGTTAGCTGAGATTTCAGGAAACTCGTAGTTTTTTGGAAGCTTGATAACCCCTTTCAATGAAAGGGATTCTCGTCAGTCTCTGCTTGGGGCTACTTCAATAGCACACAAACCATAGCCATAGAACTTGGAACTACATTATTGTGCCAAGTTTCAAAGAGCTAGCACAAACCGTGTTTGATTTAGAGTTCCAACTACATGTATCCATATAGGAGAAAACAGAGTGAAACCTAAACATGAAAACGGTTACTGCAAAGGAAAGGTTTAACTTAGAAGAACGAAATTTGGTGAGCCAAGTGGGATTGGTGTACTGATCATTAAATGGAAGAATCATCAAGATTGGGTGAAAAAATGTTTGCTGAGATTTCAGGAAACTCGCAGTTTTTTGGAAGCTTGGCAACCCCTTTCTATGAAAGGGATTCTCGTCAGTCTCTGCTTGGGGCTACTTCAATAGCACACAAACCATAGCGATAGAACTTGGAACTACATTATTGTGCCAAGTTTCAAAGAGCTAGCACTAACCGTGTTTGATTTAGAGTTCCAACTACATGTATCCATATAGGAGAAAACAGAGTGAAACCTAAACATGAAAACGGTTACTGCAAAGGAACGGTTAAACCTAGAAGAACGAAATTTAGTGAGCCAAGTGAGATTCGTGTACTGATCACAACCTGCAAGTATCTTAAAGATTGGGTGAAAAAAATGTTTGCTGAGATTTCAAGAAACTCGTAGTTTTTTGGAAGCTTGGCAACCCCTTTCAATGAAAGGGATTCTCGTCAGTCTCTGCTTGGGGCTACTTCAATAGCACACAAACCCTAGCGAGAGAACTTGAAACTACATTATTGTGCCAAGTTTCAAAGAGCTAGCACAAACCGTGTTTGATTTAGAGTTCCAACTACATGTATCCATATAGGAGAAAACAGAGTGAAACCTAAATATGAAAACGATTACTGCAAAGGAACGGTTTAACCTAGAAGAAAGAAATTTGGTGAACCAAGTGGGATTGGTGTACTGATCATTAAATGGAAGTATCATCAAGATTGGGTGAAAAAATGTTAGCTGAGATTTCAGGAAACTCGTAGTTTTTTGGAAGCTTGATAACCCCTTTCAATGAAAGGGATTCTCGTCAGTCTCTGCTTGGGGCTACTTCAATAGCACACAAACCGTAGCCATAGAACTTGGAACTACATTATTGTGCCAAGTTTCAAAGAGCTAGCACAAACCGTGTTTGATTTAGAGTTCCAACTACATGTATCCATATAGGAGAAAACAGAGTGAAACCTAAACATGAAAACGGTTACTGCAAAGGAACGGTTTAACCTAGAAGAACGAAATTTGGTGACCAAAGTGGGATTCGTGTACAGATCATTAAATGGAAGTATCATCAAGATTGGGTGAAAAAATGTTTGCTCATATTTCAGGAAACTCGTAGTTTTTTGGAAGCTTGGCAACCCCTTTCAATGAAAGGGATTCTCGTCAGTCTCTGCTTGGGGCTACTTCAATAGCACACAAACCATAGTGATAGAACTTGGAACTACATTATTGTGCCAAGTTTCAAAGAGCTAGCACAAACCGTGTTTGATTTAGAGTTCCAACTACATGTATCCATATAGGAGAAAACAGAGTGAAACCTAAACATGAAAACGGTTACTGCAAAGGAACGGTTTAACCTAGAAGAACGAAATTTGGTGTGCCAAGTGGGATTGGTGTACTGATCATTAAATGGAAGTATCATCAAGATTGGGTGAAAAAATGTCTGCTGAGATTTCAGGAAACTCGCAGTTTTTTGAAGCATGGCAACCCCTTTCTATGAAAGGGATTCTCGTCAGTCTCTGCTTGGGGCTACTTCAATAGCACACAAACCATAGCGATAGAACTTGGAACTACATTATTGTGCCAAGTTTCAAAGAGCTAGCACAAACCGTGTTTGATTTAGAGTTCCAACTACATGTATCCATATAGGAGAAAACAGAGTGAAACCTAAACATGAAAACGGTTACTGCAATGGAACGGTTAAACCTAGAAGAACGAAATTTAGTGAGCCAAGTGAGATTCGTGTACTGATCACAACCTGCAAGTATCTTAAAGAATGGTTAAAAAAAATATTTGCTGAGATTTCAAGAAACTCGTAGTTTTTTGGAAGCTTGGCAACCCCTTTCAATGAAAGGGATTCTCGTCAGTCTCTGCTTGGGGCTACTTCAATAGCACACAAACCCTAGCGATAGAACTTGAAACTACATTATTGTGCCAAGTTTCAAAGAGCTAGCACAAACCGTGTTTGATTTAGAGTTCCAACTACATGTATCCATATAGGAGAAAACAGAGTGAAACCTAAATATGAAAACGATTACTGCAAAGGAACGGTTTAACCTAGAAGAACGAAATTTGGTGAGCCAAGTGGGATTGGTGTACTGATCATTAAATGGAAGTATCATCAAGATTGGGTGAAAAAATGTTAGCTGAGATTTCAGGAAACTCGTAGTTTTTTGGAAGCTTTATAACCCCTTTCAATGAAAGGGATTCTCGTCAGTCTCTGCTTGGGGCTACTTCAATAGCACACAAACCATAGCCATAGAACTTGGAACTACATTATTGTGCCAAGTTTCAAAGAGCTAGCACAAACCGTGTTTGATTTAGAGTTCCAACTACATGTATCCATATAGGAGAAAACAGAGTGAAACCTAAACATGAAAACGGTTACTGCAAAGGAAAGGTTTAACTTAGAAGAACGAAATTGGTGACCAAAGTTGGATTCGTGTACTGATCATTAAATGGAAGTATCATCAAGATTGGGTGAAAAAATGTTTGCTCATAT
>NW_027553475.1:0-38119 GCF_045843805.1 Urocitellus parryii
AAGTTCTATCGCTATGGTTTGTGTGCTATTGAAGTAGCCCCAAGCAGAGACTGACGAGAATCAATTTCATTGAAAGGGGTTGGAGGCTTCCAAAAAACTGCGAGTTTCCTGAAATCTCAGCAAACATTTTTTCAACCAGTCTTGATGATACTTGCAGGTAGTGATCAGTACACGAATCCCACTTGGCTCACCAAATTTCGTTCTTCTAGGTTAAACCGTTCCTTTGCAGTAACCATTTTCATGTTTAGGTTTCACTCTGTTTTCTCCTATATAGATACATGTAGTTGGAACTCTAAATCAAACATGGTTTGTGCTAGCTCTTTGAAACTTGGCACAATAATGTAGTTCCAAGTTCTATCACTATGGTTTGTGTGCTATTGAAGTAGCCCCAAGCAGAGACTGACGAGAATCCCTTTCATTGAAAGGGGTTGCCAAGCTTCCAAAAAACTGCGAGTTTCCTGAAATCTCAGCAAACATTTTTTCACCCAATCTTGATGATACTTGCAGGTACTGATCAGTACACGAATCCCACTTGGCTCACCAAATTTCGTTCTTCTAGGTTAAACCGTTCCTTTGCAGTAACCGTTTTCATGTTTAGGTTTCACTCTGTTTTCTCCTATATGGATACATGTAGTTGGAACTCTAAATCAAACACGGTTTGTGCTAGCTCTTTGAAACTTGGCACAATAATGTAGTTCCAAGTTCTATCGCTATGGTTTGTGTGCTATTGAAGTAGCCCCAAGCAGAGACTGACGAATATCCCTTTCATTGAAAGGGGTTGGCAAGCTTCCAAAAAACTGCGAGTTTCCTGAAATCTCAGCAAACATTTTTTCACCCAATCTTGATGATACTTGCAGGTAGTGATCAGTACACGAATCCCACTTGGCTCACCAAATTTCGTTCTTCTAGGTTAAACCGTTCCTTTGCAGTAACCGTTTTCATGTTTAGGTTTCACTCTGTTTTCTCCTATATGGATACATGTAGTTGGAACTATAAATCAAACACGGTTTGTGCTAGCTCTTTGAAACTTGGCACAATAATGTAGTTCCAAGTTCTATCGCTATTGTTTGTGTGCTATTGAAGTAGCCCCAAGCAGAGACTGACGAGAATCCCTTTCATTGAAAGGGATTGCCAAGCTTCCAAAAAACTACGAGTTTCCTGAAATCTCAGCTAACATTTTTTGACCCAATCTTGATGATACTTCCATTTAATGATCAGTACACCAATCCACCTTGGCTCACCAAATTTCGTTCTTCTAGGTTAAACCGTTCCTTTGTAGTAACCATTTTCATGTTTAGGTTTCACTCTGTTTTCTCCTATATGGATACATGTAGTTGGAACTCTAAATCAAACACGGTTTGTGCTAGCTCTTTGAAACTTGTCACAATAATGTAGTTCCAAGTTCTATCGCTATGGTTTGTGTGCTATTGAAGTAGCCCCAAGCAGAGACTGACGAGAATCCCTTTCATTGAAAGGGGTTGCCAAGCTTCCAAAAAACTACGAGTTTCCTGAAATCTCAGCAAACATTTTTTCACCCAATCTTTATGATACTTGCAGGTTGTGATCAGTACACGAATCTCACTTGGCTCACTAAATTTCGTTCTTCTAGGTTTAACCGTTCCTTTGCAGTAACCGTTTTCATGTTTAGGTTTCACTAGTTTTCTCCTATAGGGATACATGTAGTTGGAACTCTAAATCAAACACGGTTTGTGCTAGCTCTTTGAAACTTGGCACAATAATGTAGTTCCAAGTTCTATCGCTATGGTTTGTGTGCTATTGAAGTAGCCCCAAGCAGAGTTGACGAGAATCCCTTTCAGTGAAAGGGGTTATCAAGCTTCCAAAAAACTACGAGTTTCCTGAAATCTCAGCTAACATTTTTTCACCCAATCTTGATGATACTTCCATTTAATGATCAGTACACCCATCCCACTTGTCTCACCAAATTTCGTTCTTCTAGGTTAAACCGTTCCTTTGCAGTAATCGTTTTCATATTTAGGTTTCTCTCTGTTTTCTCCTATATGGATACATGTAGTTGGAACTCTAAATCAAACACGGTTTGTTCTAGCTCTTTGAAACTTGGCACAATAATGTAGTTTCAAGTTCTATCGCTAGGGTTTGTGTGCTATTGAAGTAGCCCCAAGCAGAGACTGACGAGAATCCCTTTCATTGAAAGGGGTTGCCAAGCTTCCAAAAAACTACGAGTTTCCTGAAATATCAGCAAACATTTTTTCACCCAATCTTGATGATACTTCTATTTAATGATCAGTACACCAATCCCACTTGGCTCACCTAATTTCGTTCTTCTAGGTTAAACCGTTCCTTTGCAGTAACCGTTTTCATGTTTAGGTTTCACTCTGTTTTCTCCTATATGGATACATGTAGTTGGAACTCTAAATCAAACACGGTTTGTGCTAGCTCTTTGAAACTTGGCACAATAATGTAGTTCCAAGTTCTATCGCTATGGTTTGTGTGCTATTGAAGAAGCCCCAAGCAGAGACTGATGAGAATCCCTTTCATAGAAAGGGGTTGCCAGGCTTCAAAAAAGTGCGAGTTTCCTGAAATCTCAGCAGACATTTTTTCACCCAATCTTGATGATACTTCCATTTAATGATCAGTACACCAATCCCACTTGGCTCACCAAGTTTCGTTCTTCTAGGTTAAACCGTTCCTTTGCAGTAATCGTTTTCATATTTAGGTTTCACATTGTTTTCTCCTATATAGATACATGTAGTTGGAACTCTAAATCAAACACGGTTTGTGCTAGCTCTTTGAAACTTGGCACAATAATATAGTTCCAAGTTCCATCGCTATGGTTTGTGTGCTATTGAAGTAGCCCCAAGCAGAGACTGACGAGAATCCCTTTCATTGAAAGGGGTTGCCAAGCTTCCAAAAAACTATGAGTTTCATGAAATCTCAGCAAACATTTTCTCACCCAATCTTGATGATACTTTTATTTAATAATCAGTACTCCAATCCCACTTGGCTCACCAAATTTCGTTCTTCTAGGTTAAACCGTTCCTTTGCAGTAACCGTTTTCATGTTTAGGTTTCACTCTGTTTTCTCCTATATGGATACATGTAGTTGGAACTCTAAATCAAACTCGGTTTGTGCTAGCTCTTTGAAACTTGACACAATAATGTATTTCCAAGTTCTATCGCTATGGTTTGTGTGCTATTGAAGTAGCCCCAAGCAGAGACTGACGAGAATCCCTTTCATTGAAAGGGGTTGCCAAGCTTCCAAAAATCTACGAGTTTCCTGAAATCTCAGCAAACATTTTTTCACCCAATCTTGATGATACTTCTATTTATAGATCAGTACACCAATCCCACTTGGCTCACCAAATTTCGTTCTTCTAGGTTAAACCGTTCCTTTGAGGTAACCGTTTTCATGTTTAGGTTTCACTCTGTTTTCTCCTATATGGATACATGTAGTTGGAACTCTAAATCAAACACGGTTTATGCTAGCTCTTTGAAACTTGGCACAATAATGTAGTTCCAAGTTCTATCGCTATTGTTTGTGTGCTATTGAAGTAGCCCCAAGCAGAGACTGACGAGAATCCCTTTCATTGAAAGGGGTTATCAAGCTTCCAAAAAACTACGAGTTTCCTGAAATCTCAGCTAACATTTTTTCACCCAATCTTGATGATACTTCCATTTAATGATCAGTACACCAATCCCACTTGGCTCACCAAATTTCGTTCTTCTAGGTTAAACCGTTCCTTTGCAGTAATCATTTTCATATTTAGGTTTCACTCTGTTTTCTCCTATATGGATACATGTAGTTGGAACTCTAAATCAAACACGGTTTGTGCTAGCTCTTTGAAACTTGGCACAATAATGTAGTTCCAAGTTCTATCGCTATGGTTTGTGTGCTATTGAAGTAGCCCCAAGCAGAGACTGACGAGAATCCCTTTCATTGAAAGGGGTTGCCAAGCTTCCAAAAAACTACGAGTTTCCTGAAATCTCAGCTAACATTTTTTCACCCAATCTTTATGATACTTGCAGGTTGTGATCAGTACAAGAATCTCACTTGGCTCACTAAATTTCGTTCTTCTAGGTTTAACCGTTCCTTTGCAGTAACCGTTTTCATGTTTAGGTTTCACTCTGTTTTCTCCTATATGGATACATGTAGTTGGAACTCTAAATCAAACACGGTTTGTGCTAGCTCTTTGAAACTTGGCACAATAATGTAGTTCCAAGTTCTATCACTATGGTTTGTGTGCTATTGAAGTAGCCCCAAGCAGAGACTGACGAGAATCCCTTTCATTGAAAGGGGTTATCAAGCTTCCAAAAAACTACGAGTTTCCTGAAATCTCAGCTAACATTTTTTCACCCAATCTTGATGATACTTCCATTTAATGATCAGTACACCCATCCCACTTGTCTCACCAAATTTCGTTCTTCTAGGTTAAACCGTTCCTTTGCAGTAATCGTTTTCATATTTAGGTTTCACTCTGTTTTCTCCTATATGGATACATGTAGTTGGAACTCTAAATCAAACACGGTTTGTTCTAGCTCTTTGAAACTTGGCACAATAATGTAGTTTCAAGTTCTATCGCTAGAGTTTATGTGCTATTGAAGTAGCCCCAAGCAGAGACTGACGAGAATCCCTTTCATTGAAAGGGGTTGCCAAGCTTCCAAAAAACTACGAGTTTCCTGAAATATCAGCAAACATTTTTTCACCCAATCTTGATGATACTTCTATTTAATGATCAGTACACCAATCCCACTTGGCTCACCTAATTTCGTTCTTCTAGGTTAATCCGTTCCTTTGCAGTAACCGTTTTCATGTTTAGGTTTCACTCTGTTTTCTCCTATATGGATACATGTTTTTGGAACTCTAAATCAAACACGGTTTGTGCTAGCTCTTTGAAACTTGGCACAATAATGTAGTTCCAAGTTCTATCGCTATGGTTTGTGTGCTATTCAAGTAGCCCCAAGCAGAGACTGATGAGAATCCCTTTCATAGAAAGGGGTTGCCAGGCTTCAAAAAACTGCGAGTTTCCTGAAATCTCAGCAGACATTTTTTCACCCAATCTTGATGATACTTCCATTTAATGATCAGTACACCAATCCCACTTGGCTCACCAAATTTCGTTCTTCTAGGTTAAACCGTTCCTTTGCAGTAATCGTTTTCATATTTAGGTTTCACTCTGTTTTCTCCTATATGGATACATGTAGTTGGAACTCTAAATCAAACACGGTTTGTGCTTGCTCTTTGAAACTTGGCACAATAATATAGTTCCAAGTTCCATCGCTATGGTTTGTGTGCTATTGAAGTAGCCCCAAGCAGAGACTGACGAGAATCCCTTTCATTGAAAGGGGTTGCCAAGCTTCCAAAAAACTACGAGTTTCCTGAAATCTCAGCAAACATTTTTTCACCCAATCTTGATGATACTTCCATTAATGATCAGTACACCAATCCCACTTGGCACACCAAATTTCGTTCTTCTAGGTTAAACCGTTCCTTTGCAGTAACCGTTTTCATGTTTAGGTTTCACTCTGTTTTCTCCTATATGGATACATGTAGTTGGAACTCTAAATCAAACACGGTTTGTGCTAGCTCTTTGAAACTTGGCACAATAATGTAGTTTTAAGTTCTATCGCTAGGGTTTGTGTGCTATTTCTGTTGCCAAAAGCAGAGACTGACGAGAATCCCTTTCATTGAAAGGGGTTGCCAAGCTTCCAAAAAACTACGAGTTTCCTGAAATCTCAGCTAACATTTTTTCACCCAATCTTGATGATACTTCTATTTAATGATCAGTACACCAATCCCACTTGGCTCACCAAATTTCGTTCTTCTAGGTTAAACCGTTCCTTTGCAGTAACCGTTTTCATTTTTAGGTTTCACTCTGTTTTCTCCTATATGGATACATGTAGTTGGAACTCTAAATCAAACACGGTTTGTGCTAGCTCTTTGAAACTTGGCACAATAATGTAGTTTTAAGTTCTATCGCTAGGGTTTGTGTGCTATTGAAGTAGCCAAAAGCAGAGACTGACGAGAATCCCTTTCATTGAAAGGGGTTGCCAAGCTTCCAAAAAACTACGAGTTTCCTGAAATCTCAGCAAACATTTTTTCACCCAATCTTGATGATACTTCCATTTAATGATCAGTACACCAATCCCACTTGGCTCACCAAATTTCGTTCTTCTAGGTTAAAACGTTCCTTTGCAGTAATCGTTTTCATGTTTAGGTTTCACTCTGTTTTCTCCTATATGGATACATGTAGTTGGAACTCTAAATCAAACACGGTTTGTGCTAGCTCTTTGAAACTTGGCACAATAATGTAGTTCCAAGTTCTATGGCTACGGTTTGTGTGCTATTGAAGTAGCCCCAAGCAGAGACTGACGAGAATGCCTTTCATTGAAAGGGGTTATCAAGCTTCCAAAAAACTACGAGTTTCCTGAAATCTCAGCTAACATTTTTTCACCAATCTTGATGATACTTCCATTTAATGATCAGTACACCCATCCCACTTGGCTCACCAAATTTCGTTGTTCTAGGTTAAACCGTTCCTTTGCAGTAATTGTTTTCATATTTAGGTTTCACTCTGTTTTCTCCTATATGGATACATGTAGTTGGAACTCTAAATCAAACACGGTTTGTGATAGCTCTTTGAAACTTGGCACAATAATGTAGTTTCAAGTTCTATCGCTAGGGTTTGTGTGCTATTGAAGTAGCCCCAAGCAGAGACTGACGAGAATCCCTTTCATTGAAAGGGGTTGCCAAGCTTCCAAAAAACTACGAGTTTCCTGAAATATCAGCAAACATTTTTTTCACCCAATCTTGATGATACTTCTATTTAATGATCAGTACACCCATCCCACTTGGCTCACCAAATTTCGTTGTTCTAGGTTAAACCGTTCCTTTGCAGTAATTGTTTTCATATTTAGGTTTCACTCTGTTTTCTCCTATATGGATACATGTAGTTGGAACTCTAAATCAAATACGGTTTGTGCTAGCTCTTTGAAACTTGGCACAATAATGTAGTTCCAAGTTCTATGGCTATGGTTTGTGTGCTATAGAAGTAGCCCCAAGCAGACACTGACGAGAATCCCTTTCATTGAAAGGGTTGCCAAGCTTCCAAAAAACTACGAGTTTCCTGAAATATCAGCAAACATTTTTTCACCCAATCTTGATGATACTTCCATTTAATGATCAGTACACCAATCCCACTTGGCTCACCAAATTTCGTTCTTCTAGGTTAAAACGATCCTTTGCAGTAACCGTTTTCATGTTTAGGTTTCACTCTGTTTTCTCCTATATAGATACGTGTAGTTGGAACTCTAAATCAAACACGGTTTGTGCTAGCTCTTTGAAACTTGGCACAATAATGTAGTTCCAAGTTCTATCGCTATGGTTTGTGTGCTATTGAAGTAGCCCCAAGCAGAGACTGACGAGAATCCCTTTCATTGAAAGGGGTTGCCAAGCTTCCAAAAAACTGCGAGTATCCTGAAATCTCAGCAAACATTTTTTCACCCAATCTTGATGATACTTGCAGGTAGTGATCAGTACACGAATCCCACTTGGCTCACCAAATTTCGTTCTTCTAGGTTAAACCGTTCCTTTGCAGTAACCTTTTTCATTTTTAGGTTTCACTCTGTTTTCTCCTATATGGATACATGTAGTTGGAACTCTAAATCAAACACGGTTTGTACTAGCTCTTTGAAACGTGGCACACTAATGTAGTTCCAAGTTCTATCGCTATGGTTTGTGTGCTATTGAAGTAGCCCCAAGCAGAGACTGACGAGAATCCCTTTCATTGAAAGGGGTTGCCAAGCTTCCAAAAAACTACGAGTTTCCTGAAATCTCAGCAAACATTTTTTCACCCAATCTTTATGATACTTGCAGGTTGTGATCAGTACACGAATCTCACTTGGCTCACTAAATTTCGTTCTTCTAGGTTTAACCGTTCCTTTGCAGTAACCGTTTTCATGTTTAGGTTTCACTCTGTTTTCTCCTATATGGATACATGTAGTTGGAACTCTAAATCAAACACGGTTTGTGCTAGCTCTTTGAAACTTGGCACAATCATGTAGTTCCAAGTTCTATCACTATGGTTTGTGTGCTATTGAAGTAGCCCCAAGCAGAGACTGACGAGAATCCCTTTCATTGAAAGGGGTTGCCAAGCTTCCAAAAAACTACGAGTTTCCTGAAATCTCAGCTAACATTTTTTCACCCAATCTTGATGATACTTCTATTTAATGATCAGTACACCAATCCCACTTGGCTCACCAAATTTCGTTCTTCTAGGTTAAACCGTTCCTTTGCAGTAACCGTTTTCATGTTTAGGTTTCACTCTGTTTTCTCCTATATGGATACATGTAGTTGGAACTCTAAATCAAACACGGTTTGTGCTAGCTCTTTGAAACTTGGCACAATAATGTAGTTCCAAGTTCTATCGCTATGGTTTGTGTGCTATTGAAGTAGCCCCAAGCAGAGACTGACGAGAATCCCTTTCATAGAAAGGGGTTGCCAGGCTTCAAAAAACTGCGAGTTTCCTGAAATCTCAGCAGACATTTTTTCACCCAATCTTGATGATACTTCCATTTAATGATCAGTACACCAATCCCACTTGGCACACCAAATTTCGTTCTTCTAGGTTAAACCGTTCCTTTGCAGTAACCGTTTTCATGTTTAGGTTTCACTCTGTTTTCTCCTATATGGATACATGTAGTTGGAACTCTAAATCAAACACGGTTTGTGCTAGCTCTTTGAAACTTGGCACAATAATGTAGTTCCAAGTTCTATCGCTATGGTTTGTGTGCTATTGAAGTAGCCCCAAGCAGAGACTGACGAGAATCCCTTTCATTGAAAGAGGTTGTCAAGCTTCCAAAAAACTACGAGTTTCCTGAAATCTCAGCAAACATTTTTTCACCCAATCTTTATGATACTTGCAGGTTGTGATCAGTACATGAATCTCACTTGGCTCACTAAATTTCGTTCTTCTAGGTTTAACCGTTCCTTTGCAGTAACCGTTTTCATGTTTAGGTTTCACTCTGTTTTCTCCTATATGGATACATGTAGTTGGAACTCTAAATCAAACACGGTTTGTGCTAGCTCTTTGAAACTTGGCACAATAATGAAGTTCCAAGTTCTATCGCTATGGTTTGTGTGCTATTGAAGTAGCCCCAAGAAGAGACTGACGAGAATCCCTTTCATTGAAAGGGGTTATCAAGCTTCCAAAAAACTACGAGTTTCCTGAAATCTCAGCTAACATTTTTTCACCCAATCTTGATGATACTTCCATTTAATGATCAGTACACCAATCCCACTTGGCACACCAAATTTCGTTCTTCTAGGTTAAACCGTTCCTTTGCAGTAACCGTTTTCATGTTTAGGTTTCACTCTGTTTTCTCCTATATGGATACATGTAGTTGGAACTCTAAATCAAACACGGTTTGTGCTAGCTCTTTGAAACTTGGCACAATAATGTATTTCCAAGTTCTATGGCTATGGTTTGTGTGCTATAGAAGTAGCCCCAAGCAGAGACTGACGAGAATCCCTTTCATTGAAAGGGTTGCCAAGCTTCCAAAAAACTACGAGTTTCCTGAAATACCAGGAAACATTTTTTCACCCAATCTTGATGATACTTCCATTTAATGATCAGTACACCAATCCCACTTGGCTCACCAAATTTCGTTCTTCTAGGTTAAAACGTTCCTTTGCAGTAACCGTTTTCATGTTTAGGTTTCACTCTGTTTTGTCCTATATAGATACGTGTAGTTGGAACTCTAAATCAAACACGGTTTGTGCTAGCTCTTTGAAACTTGGCACAATAATGTAGTTCCAAGTTCTATCGCTATGGTTTGTGTGCTATTGAAGTAGCCCCAAGCAGAGACTGACGAGAATCCCTTTCATTGAAAGGGGTTGCCAAGCTTCCAAAAAACTGCGAGTTTCCTGAAATCTCAGCAAACATTTTTTCACCTAATCTTGATGATACTTCTATTTAATGATCAGTACACCAATCCCACTTGGCTCACCAAATTTCGTTCTTCTAGGTTAAACCGTTCCTTTGCAGTAACCGTTTTCATGTTTAGGTTTCACTCTGTTTTCTCCTATATGGATACATGTAGTTGGAACTCTAAATCAAACACGGTTTGTGCTAGCTCTTTGAAAATTGGCACAATAATGTAGTTCCAAGTTCTATCACTATGGTTTGTGTGCTATTGAAGTAGCCCCAAGCAGAGACTGACGAGAATCCCTTTCATAGAAAGGGGTTGCTAGGCTTCAAAAAACTGCGAGTTTCCTGAAATCTCAGCAGACATTTTTTCACCCAATCTTGATGATACTTCCATTTAATGATCAGTACACCAATCCCACTTGGCACACCAAATTTCGTTCTTCTAGGTTAAACCGTTCCTTTGCAGTAACCGTTTTCATGTTTAGGTTTCACTCTGTTTTCTCCTATATGGATACATGTAGTTGGAACTCTAAATCAAACACGGTTTGTGCTAGCTCTTTGAAACTTGGCACAATAATGTAGTTCCAAGTTCTATGGCTATGGTTTGTGTGCTATTGAAGTAGCCCCAAGCAGAGACTGACGAGAATCCCTTTCATTGAAAGGGGTTGCCAAGCTTCCAAAAAACTACGAGTTTCCTGAAATATGAGCAAACATTTTTTCACCCAATCTTGATGATACTTCCATTTAATGATCAGTACACCAATCCCACTTGGCTCACCAAATTTCGTTCTTCTAGGTTAAACCGTTCCTTTGCAGTAACGGTTTTCATGTTTAGGTTTCACTCTGTTTTCTCCTATATGGATACATGTAGTTGGAACACTAAATCAAACACGGTTTGTGCTAGCTCTTTGAAACTTGGCACAATAATGTAGTTCCAAGTTCTATCGCTATGGTTTGTGTGCTATTGAAGTAGCCCCAAGCAGAGACTGACGAGAATCCCTTTCATTGAAAGGGGTTGCCAAGCTTCCAAAAAACTACGAGTTTCCTGAAATATGAGCAAACATTTTTTCACCCAATCTTGATGATACTTCCATTTAATGATCAGTACACGAATCCCACTTTGGTCACCAAATTTCGTTCTTCTAAGTTAAACCGTTCCTTTGCAGTAACCGTTTTCATGTTTAGGTTTCACTCTGTTTTCTCCTATATGGATACATGTAGTTGGAACTCTAAATCAAACACGGTTTGTGCTAGCTCTTTGAAACTTGGCACAATAATGTAGTTCCAAGTTCTATCGCTATGGTTTGTGTGCTATTGAAGTAGCCCCAAGCAGAGACTGACGAGAATCCCTTTCATAGAAAGGGGTTGCCATGCTTCAAAAAACTGCGAGTTTCCTGAAATCTGAGCAGACATTTTTTCACCCAATCTTGATGATACTTCCATTTAATGATCAGTACACCAATCCCACTTGGCACACCAAATTTCGTTCTTCTAGGTTAAACCGTTCCTTTGCAGTAACTGTTTTCATGTTTAGGTTTCACTCTGTTTTCTCCTATATGGATATATGTAGTTGGAACTCTAAATCAAACACGGTTTGTGCTAGCTCTTTGAAACTTGGCACAATAATGTAGTTCCAAGTTCTATCACTATGGTTTGTGTGCTATTGAAGTAGCCCCAAGCAGAGACTGACGAGAACCCCTTTCATTGAAAGGGGTTGCCAAGCTTCCAAAAAACTACGAGTTTCCTGAAATCTCAGCTAACATTTTTTCACCCAATCTTGATGATACTTCTATTTAATGATCAGTACACCAATCCCACTTGGCTCACCAAATTTCGTTCTTCTAGGTTAAACCGTTCCTTTGCAGTAACCGTTTTCATGTTTAGGTTTCACTCTGTTTTCTCCTATATGGATACATGTAGTTGGAACTCTAAATCAAACACGGTTTGTGCTAGCTCTTTGAAACTTGGCACAATAATTTAGTTCCAAGTTCTATCGCTATGGTTTCTGTGCTATTGAAGTAGCCCCAAGCAGAGACTGACGAGAATCCCTTTCATTGAAAGGGGTTGCCAAGCTTCCAAAAAAACTACGAGTTTCCTGAAATATGAGCAAACATTTTTTCACCCAATCTTGATGATACTTCCATTTAATGATCAGTACACGAATCCCACTTTGGTCACCAAATTTCGTTCTTCTAAGTTAAACCGTTCCTTTGCAGTAACCGTTTTCATGTTTAGGTTTCACTCTGTTTTCTACTATATGGATACATGTAGTTGGAACTCTAAATCAAACACGGTTTGTGCTAGCTCTTTGAGACTTGGCACAATAATGTAGTTCCAAGTTCTATGGCTATGGTTTGTGTGCTATTGAAGTAGCCCCAAGCAGAGACTGACGAGAATCCCTTTCATTGAAAGGGGTTATCAAGCTTCCAAAAAACTACGAGTTTCCTGAAATCTCAGCTAACATTTTTTCACCCAATCTTGATGATACTTCCATTTAATGATCAGTACACCAATCCCACTTGGCTCACCAAATTTCGTTCTTCTAGGTTAAACCGTTCCTTTGCAGTAACCGTTTTCATGTTTAGGTTTCACTCTGTTTTCTCCTATATGGATACATGTAGTTGGAACTCTAAATCAAACACGGTTTGTGCTAGCTCTTTGAAACTTGGCACAATAATTTAGTTCCAAGTTCTATCGCTATGGTTTCTGTGCTATTGAAGTAGCCCCAAGCAGAGACTGACGAGAATCCCTTTCCATAGAAAGGGCTTGCCAGGCTTCAAAAAACTGCGAGTTTCCTGAAATCTCAGCAGACATTTTTTCACCCAATCTTGATGATACTTCCATTTAATGATCAGTACACCAATCCCACTTGGCATACCAAATTTCGTTCTTCTAGGTTAAACTGTTCCTTTGCAGGAACCGTTTCATGTTTAGGTTTCACTCTGTTTTCTCCTATATGGATACATGTAGTTGGAACTCTAAATCAAACACGGTTTGTGCTAGCTCTTTGAAACTTGGCACAATAATGTATTTCCAAGTTCTATCACTATGGTTTGTGTGCTATTGAAGTAGCCCCAAGCAGAGACTGACGAGAATCCCTTTCATTGAAAGGGGTTATCAAGCTTCCAAAAAACTACGAGTTTCCTGAAATCTCAGCTAACATTTTTTCACCCAATCTTGATGATACTTCCATTTAATGATCAGTACACCAATCCCACTTGGCTCACCAAATTTCGTTCTTCTAGGTTAAACCGTTCCTTTGCAGTAACCGTTTTCATGTTTAGGTTTCACTCTGTTTTCTCCTATATGGATACATGTAGTTGGAACTCTAAATCAAACACGGTTTGTGCTAGCTCTTTGAAACTTGGCACAATAATTTAGTTCCAAGTTCTATCGCTATGGTTTCTGTGCTATTGAAGTAGCCCCAAGCAGAGACTGACGAGAATCCCTTTCATAGAAAGGGCTTGCCAGGCTTCAAAAAACTGCGAGTTTCCTGAAATCTCAGCAGACATTTTTTCACCCAATCTTGATGATACTTCCATTTAATGATCAGTACACCAATCCCACTTGGCATACCAAATTTCGTTCTTCTAGGTTAAACTGTTCCTTTGCAGGAACCGTTTTCATGTTTAGGTTTCACTCTGTTTTCTCCTATATGGATACATGTAGTTGGAACTCTAAATCAAACACGGTTTGTGCTAGCTCTTTGAAACTTGGCACAATAATGTATTTCCAAGTTCTATCACTATGGTTTGTGTGCTATTGAAGTAGCCCCAAGCAGAGACTGACGAGAATCCCTTTCATTGAAAGGGGTTGCCAAGCTTCCAAAAAACTACGAGTTTCCTGAAATATGAGCAAACATTTTTTCATCCAATCTTGATGATACTTCCATTTAATGATCAGTACACGAATCCCACTTTGGTCACCAAATTTCGTTCTTCTAAGTTAAACCGTTCCTTTGCAGTAACCGTTTTCATGTTTAGGTTTCACTCTGTTTTCTCCTATACGGATACATGTAGTTGGAACTCTAAATCAAACACGGTTTGTGCTAGCTCTTTGAAACTTGGCACAATAATGTAGTTTCAAGTTCTATCGCTAGGGTTTGTGTGCTATTGAAGTAGCCCCAAGCAGAGACTGACGAGAATCCCTTTCATTGAAAGGGGTTGCCAAGCTTCCAAAAAACTACGAGTTTCTTGAAATCTCAGCAAACATTTTTTCACCCAATCTTTAAGATACTTGCAGGTTGTGACCAGTACACGAATCTCACTTGGCTCACTAAATTTCGTTCTTCTAGGTTTAACCGTTCCTTTGCAGTAACCGTTTTCAAGTTTAGGTTTCACTCTGTTTTCTCCTATATGGATACATGTAGTTGGAACTCTAAATCAAACACGGTTTCTTCTAGCTCTTTGAAACTTGGCACAATAATGTAGTTCCAAGTTCTATCGCTATGGTTTGTGTGCTATTGAAGTAGCCCCAAGCAGAGACTGACGAGAATCCCTTTCTTTGAAAGGGGTTGCCAAGCTTCCAAAAAACTACGAGTTTCCTGAAATCTCAGCTAACATTTTTTCACCCAATCTTGATGATACTTCTATTTAATGATCAGTACACCAATCCCACTTGGCTCACCAAATTTCGTTCTTCTAGGTTAAACCGTTCCTTTGCAGTAACCGTTTTCATGTTTAGGTTTCACTCTGTTTTCTCCTATATGGATACATGTAGTTGGAACTCTAAATCAAACACGGTTTGTGCTAGCTCTTTGAAACTTGGCACAATAATGTAGTTCCAAGTTCTATCGCTATGGTTTCTGTGCTATTGAAGTAGCCCCAAGCAGAGACTGACGAGAATCCCTTTCATAGAAAGGGGTTGCCAGGCTTCAAAAAACTGCGAGTTTCCTGAAATCTCAGCAGACATTTTTTCACCCAATCTTTATGATACTTGCAGGTTGTGATCAGTACACGAATCTCACTTGGCTCACTAAATTTCGTTCTTCTAGGTTTAACCGTTCCTTTGCAGTAACCGTTTTCATGTTTAGGTTTCACTCTGTTTTCTCCTATATGGATACATGTAGTTGGAACGCTAAATCAAACACGGTTTGTGCTAGCTCTTTGAAACTTGGCACAATAATGTAGTTCCAAGTTCTAACACTATGGTTTGTGTGCTATTGAAGTAGCCCCAAGCAGAGACTGACGAGAATCCCTTTCATTGAAAGGGGTTGCCAAGCTTCCAAAAACCTACGAGTTTCCTGAAATATGAGCAAACATTTTTTCACCCAATCTTGATGATACTTCCATTTAATGATCAGTACACGAATCCCACTTTGGTCACCAAATTTCGTTCTTCTAAGTTAAACCGTTCCTTTGCAGTAACCGTTTTCATGTTTAGGTTTCACTCTGTTTTCTCCTATATGGATACATGTAGTTGGAACTCTAAATCAAACACGGTTTGTGCTAGCTCTTTGAAACTTGGCACAATAATGTTGTTCCAAGTTCTATGGCTATGGTTTGTGTGCTATTGAAGTAGCCCCAAGCAGAGACTGACGAGAATCCCTTTCATTGAAAGGGGTTATCAAGCTTCCAAAAAACTACGAGTTTCCTGAAATCTCAGCTAACATTTTTTCAACCAATCTTGATGATACTTCCATTTAATGATCAGTACACCAATCCCACTTGGCTCACCAAATTTCGTTCTTCTAGGTTAAACCGTACCTTTGCAGTAATCGTTTTCATATTTAGGTTTCACTCTGTTTTCTCCTATATGGATACATGTAGTTGGAACTCTAAATCAAACACGGTTTGTGCTAGCTCTTTGAAACTTGGCACAATAATGTAGTTTCAAGTTCTATCGCTAGGGTTTGTGTGCTATTGAAGTAGCCCCAAGCAGAGACTGACGAGAATCCCTTTCATTGAAAGGGGTTGCCAAGCTTCCAAAAAACTACGAGTTTCTTGAAATCTCAGCAAACATTTTTTCACCCAATCTTTAAGATACTTGCAGGTTGTGATCAGTACACGAATCTCACTTGGCTCGCTAAATTTCGTTCTTCTAGGTTTAACCGTTCCTTTGCAGTAACCGTTTTCATGTTTAGGTTTCACTCTGTTTTCTCCTATATGGATACATGTAGTTGGAACTCTAAATCAAACACGGTTTGTGCTAGCTCTTTGAAACTTGGCGCAATAATGTAGTTCCAAGTTCTATGGCTATGGTTTGTGTGCTATTGAAGTAGCCCCAAGCAGAGACTGACGAGAATCCCTTTCATAGAAAGGGGTTGCCATGCTTCAAAAAACTGCGAGTTTCCTGAAATCTGAGCAGACATTTTTTCACCCAATCTTGATGATACTTCCATTTAATGATCAGTACACCAATCCCACTTGGCACACCAAATTTCGTTCTTCTAGGTTAAACCGTTCCTTTGCAGTAATCGTTTTCATGTTTTGGTTTCACTCTGTTTTCTCCTATATGGATACATGTAGTTGGAACTCTAAATCAAACACGGTTTGTGCTAGCTCTATGAAACTTGGCACAATAATGTAGTTCCAAGTTCTATCGCTATGGTTTGTGTGCTATTGAAGTAGCCCCAAGCAGAGACTGACGAGAATCCCTTTCATTGAAAGGGGTTGCCAAGCTTCCAAAAAACTGCGAGTTTCCTGAAATCTCAGCAAACATTTTTTCACCCAATCTTGATGATACTTCCATTTAATGATCAGTACACCAATCCCACTTGGCTCACCAAATTTCGTTCTTCTAAGTTAAACCGTTCCTTTGCAGTAACCGTTTTCATGTTTAGGTTTCACTCTGTTTTCTCCTATATGGATACATGTAGTTGGAACTCTAAATCAAACACGGATTGTTCTAGCTCTTTGAAACTTGGCACAATAATGTAGTTCCAAGTTCTATCGCTATGGTTTGTGTGCTATTGAAGTAGCCCCAAGCAGAGACTGACGAGAATCCCTTTCATAGAAAGGGGTTGCCAAGCTTCCAAAAAACTACGAGTTTCCTGAAATCTCAGCTAACATTTTTTCACCCAATCTTGATGATACTTCTATTTAATGATCAGTACACCAATCCCACTTGGCTCACCAAATTTCGTTCTTCTAGGTTAAACCGTTCCTTTGCAGTAACCGTTTTCATGTTTAGGTTTCACTCTGTTTTCTCCTATATGGATACATGTAGTTGGAACTCTAAATCAAACACGGTTTGTGCTAGCTCTTTGAAACTTGGCACAATAATGTAGTTCCAAGTTCTATCGCTATGGTTTGTGTGCTATTGAAGTAGCCCCAAGCAGAGACTGACGAGAATCCCTTTCTTTGAAAGGGGTTGCCAAGCTTCCAAAAAACTACGAGTTTCCTGAAATCTCAGCTAACATTTTTTCACCCAATCTTGATGATACTTCTATTTAATGATCAGTACACCAATCCCACTTGGCTCACCAAATTTCGTTCTTCTAGGTTAAACCGTTCCTTTGCAGTAACCGTTTTCATGTTTAGGTTTCACTCTGTTTTCTCCTATATGGATACATGTAGTTGGAACTCTAAATCAAACACGGTTTGTGCTAGCTCTTTGAAACTTGGCACAATAATGTAGTTCCAAGTTCTATCGCTATGGTTTCTGTGCTATTGAAGTAGCCCCAAGCAGAGACTGACGAGAATCCCTTTCATAGAAAGGGGTTGCCAGGCTTCAAAAAACTGCGAGTTTCCTGAAATCTCAGCAGACATTTTTTCACCCAATCTTTATGATACTTGCAGGTTGTGATCAGTACACGAATCTCACTTGGCTCACTAAATTTCGTTCTTCTAGGTTTAACCGTTCCTTTGCAGTAACCGTTTTCATGTTTAGGTTTCACTCTGTTTTCTCCTATATGGATACATGTAGTTGGAACGCTAAATCAAACACGGTTTGTGCTAGCTCTTTGAAACTTGGCACAATAATGTAGTTCCAAGTTCTATCACTATGGTTTGTGTGCTATTGAAGTAGCCCCAAGCAGAGACTGACGAGAATCCCTTTCATTGAAAGGGGTTGCCAAGCTTCCAAAAACCTACGAGTTTCCTGAAATATGAGCAAACATTTTTTCACCCAATCTTGATGATACTTCCATTTAATGATCAGTACACGAATCCCACTTTGGTCACCAAATTTCGTTCTTCTAAGTTAAACCGTTCCTTTGCAGTAACCGTTTTCATGTTTAGGTTTCACTCTGTTTTCTCCTATATGGATACATGTAGTTGGAACTCTAAATCAAACACGGTTTGTGCTAGCTCTTTGAAACTTGGCACAATAATGTTGTTCCAAGTTCTATCGCTATGGTTTGTGTGCTATTGAAGTAGCCCCAAGCAGAGACTGACGAGAATCCCTTTCATTGAAAGGGGTTATCAAGCTTCCAAAAAACTACGAGTTTCCTGAAATCTCAGCTAACATTTTTTCAACCAATCTTGATGATACTTCCATTTAATGATCAGTACACCAATCCCACTTGGCTCACCAAATTTCGTTCTTCTAGGTTAAACCGTTCCTTTGCAGTAATCGTTTTCATATTTAGGTTTCACTCTGTTTTCTCCTATATGGATACATGTAGTTGGAACTCTAAATCAAACACGGTTTGTGCTAGCTCTTTGAAACTTGGCACAATAATGTAGTTTCAAGTTCTATCGCTAGGGTTTGTGTGCTATTGAAGTAGCCCCAAGCAGAGACTGACGAGAATCCCTTTCATTGAAAGGGGTTGCCAAGCTTCCAAAAAACTACGAGTTTCTTGAAATCTCAGCAAACATTTTTTCACCCAATCTTTAAGATACTTGCAGGTTGTGATCAGTACACGAATCTCACTTGGCTCGCTAAATTTCGTTCTTCTAGGTTTAACCGTTCCTTTGCAGTAACCGTTTTCATGTTTAGGTTTCACTCTGTTTTCTCCTATATGGATACATGTAGTTGGAACTCTAAATCAAACACGGTTTGTGCTAGCTCTTTGAAACTTGGCGCAATAATGTAGTTCCAAGTTCTATGGCTATGGTTTGTGTGCTATTGAAGTAGCCCCAAGCAGAGACTGACGAGAATCCCTTTCATAGAAAGGGGTTGCCATGCTTCAAAAAACTGCGAGTTTCCTGAAATCTGAGCAGACATTTTTTCACCCAATCTTGATGATACTTCCATTTAATGATCAGTACACCAATCCCACTTGGCACACCAAATTTCGTTCTTCTAGGTTAAACCGTTCCTTTGCAGTAATCGTTTTCATGTTTTGGTTTCACTCTGTTTTCTCCTATATGGATACATGTAGTTGGAACTCTAAATCAAACACGGTTTGTGCTAGCTCTATGAAACTTGGCACAATAATGTAGTTCCAAGTTCTATCGCTATGGTTTGTGTGCTATTGAAGTAGCCCCAAGCAGAGACTGACGAGAATCCCTTTCATTGAAAGGGGTAGCCAAGCTTCCAAAAAACTGCGAGTTTCCTGAAATCTCAGCAAACATTTTTTCACCCAATCTTGATGATACTTCCATTTAATGATCAGTACACCAATCCCACTTGGCTCACCAAATTTCGTTCTTCTAAGTTAAACCGTTCCTTTGCAGTAACCGTTTTCATGTTTAGGTTTCACTCTGTTTTCTCCTATATGGATACATGTAGTTGGAACTCTAAATCAAACACGGATTGTTCTAGCTCTTTGAAACTTGGCACAATAATGTAGTTCCAAGTTCTATCGCTATGGTTTGTGTGCTATTGAAGTAGCCCCAAGCAGAGACTGACGAGAATCCCTTTCTTTGAAAGGGGTTGCCAAGCTTCCAAAAAACTACGAGTTTCCTGAAATCTCAGCTAACATTTTTTCACCCAATCTTGATGATACTTCTATTTAATGATCAGTACACCAATCCCACTTGGCTCACCAAATTTCGTTCTTCTAGGTTAAACCGTTCCTTTGCAGTAACCGTTTTCATGTTTAGGTTTCACTCTGTTTTCTCCTATATGGATACATGTAGTTGGAACTCTAAATCAAACACGGTTTGTGCTAGCTCTTTGAAACTTGGCACAATAATGTAGTTCCAAGTTCTATCGCTATGGTTTGTGTGCTATTGAAGTAGCCCCAAGCAGAGACTGACGAGAATCCCTTTCTTTGAAAGGGGTTGCCAAGCTTCCAAAAAACTACGAGTTTCCTGAAATCTCAGCTAACATTTTTTCACCCAATCTTGATGATACTTCTATTTAATGATCAGTACACCAATCCCACTTGGCTCACCAAATTTCGTTCTTCTAGGTTAAACCGTTCCTTTGCAGTAACCGTTTTCATGTTTAGGTTTCACTCTGTTTTCTCCTATATGGATACATGTAGTTGGAACTCTAAATCAAACACGGTTTGTGCTAGCTCTTTGAAACTTGGCACAATAATGTAGTTCCAAGTTCTATCGCTATGGTTTCTGTGCTATTGAAGTAGCCCCAAGCAGAGACTGACGAGAATCCCTTTCATAGAAAGGGGTTGCCAGGCTTCAAAAAACTGCGAGTTTCCTGAAATCTCAGCAGACATTTTTTCACCCAATCTTTATGATACTTGCAGGTTGTGATCAGTACACGAATCTCACTTGGCTCACAAAATTTCGTTCTTCTAGGTTCAACCGTTCCTTTGCAGTAACCGTTTTCATGTTTAGGTTTCACTCTGTTTTCTCCTATATGGATACATGTACGTGGAATGCTAAATCAAACACGGTTTGTGCTAGCTCTTTGAAACTTGGCACAATAATGTAGTTCCAAGTTCTATCACTATGGTTTGTGTGCTATTGAAGTAGCCCCAAGCAGAGACTGACGAGAATCCCTTTCATTGAAAGGGGTTGCCAAGCTTCCAAAAACCTACGAGTTTCCTGAAATATGAGCAAACATTTTTTCACCCAATCTTGATGATACTTCCATTTAATGATCAGTACACGAATCCCACTTTGGTCACCAAATTTCGTTCTTCTAAGTTAAACCGTTCCTTTGCAGTAACCGTTTTCATGTTTAGGTTTCACTCTGTTTTCTCCTATATGGATACATGTAGTTGGAACTCTAAATCAAACACGGTTTGTGCTAGCTCTTTGAAACTTGGCACAATAATGTTGTTCCAAGTTCTATGGCTATGGTTTGTGTGCTATTGAAGTAGCCCCAAGCAGAGACTGACGAGAATCCCTTTCATTGAAAGGGGTTATCAAGCTTCCAAAAAACTACGAGTTTCCTGAAATCTCAGCTAACATTTTTTCAACCAATCTTGATGATACTTCCATTTAATGATCAGTACACCAATCCCACTTGGCTCACCAAATTTCGTTCTTCTAGGTTAAACCGTTCCTTTGCAGTAATCGTTTTCATATTTAGGTTTCACTCTGTTTTCTCCTATATGGATACATGTAGTTGGAACTCTAAATCAAACACGGTTTGTGCTAGCTCTTTGAAACTTGGCACAATAATGTAGTTTCAAGTTCTATCGCTAGGGTTTGTGTGCTATTGAAGTAGCCCCAAGCAGAGACTGACGAGAATCCCTTTCATTGAAAGGGGTTGCCAAGCTTCCAAAAAACTACGAGTTTCTTGAAATCTCAGCAAACATTTTTTCACCCAATCTTTAAGATACTTGCAGGTTGTGATCAGTACACGAATCTCACTTGGCTCGCTAAATTTCGTTCTTCTAGGTTTAACCGTTCCTTTGCAGTAACCGTTTTCATGTTTAGGTTTCACTCTGTTTTCTCCTATATGGATACATGTAGTTGGAACTCTAAATCAAACACGGTTTGTGCTAGCTCTTTGAAACTTGGCGCAATAATGTAGTTCCAAGTTCTATCGCTATGGTTTGTGTGCTATTGAAGTAGCCCCAAGCAGAGACTGACGAGAATCCCTTTCATAGAAAGGGGTTGCCATGCTTCAAAAAACTGCGAGTTTCCTGAAATCTGAGCAGATATTTTTTCACCCAATCTTGATGATACTTCCATTTAATGATCAGTACACCAATCCCACTTGGCACACCAAATTTCGTTCTTCTAGGTTAAACCGTTCCTTTGCAGTAATCGTTTTCATGTTTTGGTTTCACTCTGTTTTCTCCTATATGGATACATGTAGTTGGAACTCTAAATCAAACACGGTTTGTGCTAGCTCTATGAAACTTGGCACAATAATGTAGTTCCAAGTTCTATCGCTATGGTTTGTGTGCTATTGAAGTAGCCCCAAGCAGAGACTGACGAGAATCCCTTTCATTGAAAGGGGTTGCCAAGCTTCCAAAAAACTGCGAGTTTCCTGAAATCTCAGCAAACATTTTTTCACCCAATCTTGATGATACTTCCATTTAATGATCAGTACACCAATCCCACTTGGCTCACCAAATTTCGTTCTTCTAAGTTAAACCGTTCCTTTGCAGTAACCGTTTTCATGTTTAGGTTTCACTCTGTTTTCTCCTATATGGATACATGTAGTTGGAACTCTAAATCAAACACGGATTGTTCTAGCTCTTTGAAACTTGGCACAATAATGTAGTTCCAAGTTCTATCGCTATGGTTTGTGTGCTATTGAAGTAGCCCCAAGCAGAGACTGACGAGAATCCCTTTCTTTGAAAGGGGTTGCCAAGCTTCCAAAAAACTACGAGTTTCCTGAAATCTCAGCTAACATTTTTTCACCCAATCTTGATGATACTTCTATTTAATGATCAGTACACCAATCCCACTTGGCACACCAAATTTCGTTCTTCTAGGTTAAACCGTTCCTTTGCAGTAACCGTTTTCATGTTTAGGTTTCACTCTGTTTTCTCCTATATGGATACATGTAGTTGGAACTCTAAATCAAACACGGTTTGTGCTAGCTCTTTGAAACTTGGCACAATAATGTAGTTCCAAGTTCTATCACTATGGTTTGTGTGCTATTGAAGTAGCCCCAAGCAGAGACTGACGAGAATCCCTTTCATTGAAAGGGGTTGCCAAGCTTCCAAAAAACTACGAGTTTCCTGAAATATGAGCAAACATTTTTTCACCCAATCTTGATGATACTTCCATTTAATGATCAGTACACGAATCCCACTTTGGTCACCAAATTTCGTTCTTCTAATTTAAACCGTTCCTTTGCAGTAACCGTTTTCATGTTTAGGTTTCACTCTGTTTTCTCCTATATGGATACATGTAGTTGGAACTCTAAATCAAACAAACACGGTTTGTGCTAGCTCTTTGAAACTTGGCACAATAATGTAGTTCCAAGTTCTATGGCTATGGTTTGTGTGCTATTGAAGTAGCCCCAAGCAGAGACTGACGAGAATCCCTTTCATTGAAAGGGGTTATCAAGCTTCCAAAAAACTACGAGTTTCCTGAAATCTCAGCTAACATTTTTTCACCCAATCTTGATGATACTTCCATTTAATGATCAGTACACCATTCCCACTTGGCTCACCAAATTTCGTTCTTCTAGGTTATACCGTTCCTTTGCAGTAATCGTTTTCATATTTAGGTTTCACTCTGTTTTCTCCTATATGGATACATGTATTTGGAACTCTAAATCAAAAACGGTTTGTGCTAGCTCTTTGAAACTTGGCACAATAATGTAGTTTCAAGTTCTATCGCTTGGGTTTGTGTGCTATTGAAGTAGCCCCAAGCAGAGACTGACGAGAATCCCTTTCATTGAAAGGGGTTGCCAAGCTTCCAAAAAACTACGAGTTTCTTGAAATCTCAGCAAACATTTTTTCACCCAATCTATAAGATACTTGCAGGTTGTGATCAGTACACGAATCTCACTTGGCTCACTAAATTTCGTTCTTCTACGTTAAACCGTTCCTTTGCAGTAACCGTTTTCAAGTTTAGGTTTCACTCTGTTTTCTCCTATATGGATACATGTAATTGGAACTCTAAATCAAACACGGTTTGTGCTAGCTCTTTGAAACTTGGCAGAATAATGTAGTTCCAAGTTCTATCGCTATGGTTTGTGTGCTATTGAAGTAGCCCCAAGCAGAGACTGACGAGAATCCCTTTCATTGAAAGGGGTTGCCAAGCTTCCAAAAAACTGCGAGTTTCCTGAAATCTCAGCAAACATTTTTTCACCCAATCTTGATGATACTTCCATTTAATGATCAGTACACCAATCCCACTTGGCTCACCAAATTTCGTTCTTCTAAGTTAAACCGTTCCTTTGCAGTAACCGTTTTCATGTTTAGGTTCCACTCTGTTTTCACCTATATGGATACATGTAGTTGGAACTCTAAATCAAACACGGTTTGTTCTAGCTCTTTGAAACTTGGCACAATAATGTAGTTCCAAGTTCTATGGCTATGGTTTGTGTGCTATTGAAGTATCCCCAAGCAGAGACTGACGAGAATCCATTTCATTGAAAGGGGTTATCAAGCTTCCAAAAAACTACGAGTTTCCTGAAATCTCAGCTAACATTTTTTCACCCAATCTTGATGATACTTCCATTTAATGATCAGTACACCAATCCCACTTGGCTCACCAAATTTCGTTCTTCTAGGTTAAACCGTTCCTTTGCAGTAGTCGTTTTCATATTTATGTTTCACTCTGTTTTCTCCTATATGGATACATGTAGTTGGAACTCTAAATCAAACACGGTTTGTGCTAGCTCTTTGAAACTTGGCACAATAATGTAGTTCCAAGTTCTATCGCTATGGTTTCTGTGCTATTGAAGTAGCCCCAAGCAGAGACTGACGAGAATCCCTTTCATAGAAAGGGCTTGACAGGCTTCAAAAAACTGCGAGTTTCCTGAAATCTCAGCAGACATTTTTTTCACCCAATCTTGATGATACTTCCATTTAATGATCAGTACACCAATCCCACTTGGCACACCAAATTTCGTTCTTCTAGGTTAAACCGTTCCTTTGCAGTAACCGTTTTCATGTTTAGGTTTCACTCTGTTTTCTCCTATATGGATACATGTAGTTGGAACTCTAAATCAAACACGGTTTGTGCTAGCTCTTTGAAACTTGGCACAATAATGTAGTTCCAAGATCTATCACTATGGTTTGTGTGCTATTGAAGTAGCCCCAAGCAGAGACTGACGAGAATCCCTTTCATTGAAAGGGGTTGCCAAGCTTCCAAAAAACTACGAGTTTCCTGAAATATGAGCAAACATTTTTTCACCCAATCTTGATGATACTTCCATTTAATGATCAGTACACGAATCCCACTTTGGTCACCAAATTTCGTTCTTCTAAGTTAAACCGTTCCTTTGCAGTAACCGTTTTCATGTTTAGGTTTCACTCTGTTTTCTCCTATACGGATACATGTAGTTGGAACTCTAAATCAAACACGGTTTGTGCTAGCTCTTTGAAACTTGGCACAATAATGTAGTTCCAAGTTCTATGGCTATGGTTTGTGTGCTATTGAAGTAGCCCCAAGCAGAGACTGACGAGAATCCCTTTCATTGAAAGGGGTTATCAAGCTTCCAAAAAACTACGAGTTTCCTGAAATCTCAGCTAACATTTTTTCACCCAATCTTGATGATACTTCCATTTAATGATCAGTACACCAATCCCACTTGGCTCACCAAATTTCGTTCTTCTAGGTTAAACCGTTCCTTTGCAGTAATCATTTTCATATTTAGGTTTCACTCTGTTTTCTCCTATATGGATACATGTAGTTGGAACTCTAAATCAAACACGGTTTGTGCTAGCTCTTTGAAACTTGGCACAATAATGTAGTTTCAAGTTCTATCGCTAGGGTTTGTGTGCTATTGAAGTAGCCCCAAGCAGAGACTGACGAGAATCCCTTTCATTGAAAGGGGTTGCCAAGCTTCCAAAAAACTACGAGTTTCTTGAAATCTCAGCAAACATTTTTTCACCCAATCTTTAAGATACTTGCAGGTTGTGACCAGTACACGAATCTCACTTGGCTCACTAAATTTCGTTCTTCTAGGTTTAACCGTTCCTTTGCAGTAACCGTTTTCAAGTTTAGGTTTCACTCTGTTTTCTCCTATATGGATACATGTAGTTGGAACTCTAAATCAAACACGGTTTCTTCTAGCTCTTTGAAACTTGGCACAATAATGTAGTTCCAAGTTCTATCGCTATGGTTTGTGTGCTATTGAAGTAGCCCCAAGCAGAGACTGACGAGAATCCCTTTCTTTGAAAGGGGTTGCCAAGCTTCCAAAAAACTACGAGTTTCCTGAAATCTCAGCTAACATTTTTTCACCCAATCTTGATGATACTTCTATTTAATGATCAGTACACCAATCCCACTTGGCTCTCCAAATTTCGTTCTTCTAGGTTAAACCGTTCCTTTGCAGTAACCGTTTTCATGTTTAGGTTTCACTCTGTTTTCTCCTATATGGATACATGTAGTTGGAACTCTAAATCAAACACGGTTTGTGCTAGCTCTTTGAAACTTGGCACAATAATGTAGTTCCAAGTTCTATCGCTATGGTTTCTGTGCTATTGAAGTAGCCCCAAGCAGAGACTGACGAGAATCCCTTTCATAGAAAGGGGTTGCCAGGCTTCAAAAAACTGCGAGTTTCCTGAAACCTCAGCAGACATTTTTTCACCCAATCTTGATGATACTTCCATTTAATGATCAGTACACCAATCCCACTTGGCACACCAAATTTCGTTCTTCTAGGTTAAACCGTTCCTTTGCAGTAACCGTTTTCATGTTTAGGTTTCACTCTGTTTTCTCCTATATGGATACATGTAGTTGGAACTCTAAATCAAACACGGTTTGTGCTAGCTCTTTGAAACTTGGCACAATAATGTAGTTCCAAGTTCTATCACTATGGTTTGTGTGCTATTGAAGTAGCCCCAAGCAGAGACTGACGAGAATCCCTTTCATTGAAAGGGGTTGCCAAGCTTCCAAAAAACTACGAGTTTCCTGAAATATGAGCAAATATTTTTTCACCCAATCTTGATGATACTTCCATTTAATGATCAGTACACGAATCCCACTTTGGTCACCAAATTTCGTTCTTCTAATTTAAACCGTTCCTTTGCAGTAACCGTTTTCATGTTTAGGTTTCACTCTGTTTTCTCCTATATGGATACATGTAGTTGGAACTCTAAATCAAACACGGTTTGTGCTAGCTCTTTGAAACTTGGCACAATAATGTAGTTCCAAGTTCTATGGCTATGGTTTGTGTGCTATTGAAGTAGCCCCAAGCAGAGACTGACGAGAATCCCTTTCATTGAAAGGGGTTATCAAGCTTCCAAAAAACTACGAGTTTCCTGAAATCTCAGCTAACATTTTTTCACCCAATCTTGATGATACTTCCATTTAATGATCAGTACACCATTCCCACTTGGCTCACCAAATTTCGTTCTTCTACGTTATACCGTTCCTTTGCAGTAATCGTTTTCATATTTAGGTTTCACTCTGTTTTCTCCTATATGGATACATGTAGTTGGAACTCTAAATCAAAAACGGTTTGTGCTAGCTCTTTGAAACTTGGCACAATAATGTAGTTTCAAGTTCTATCGCTAGGGTTTGTGTGCTATTGAAGTAGCCCCAAGCAGAGACTGACGAGAATCCCTTTCATTGAAAGGGGTTGCCAAGCTTCCAAAAAACTACGAGTTTCTTGAAATCTCAGCAAACATTTTTTCACCCAATCTATAAGATACTTGCAAGTTGTGATCAGTACACGAATCTCACTTGGCTCACTAAATTTCGTTCTTCTACGTTAAACCGTTCCTTTGCAGTAACGTTTTCAAGTTTAGGTTTCACTCTGTTTTCTCCTATATGGATACATGTAGTTGGAACTCTAAATCAAACACGGTTTGTGCTAGCTCTTTGAAACTTGGCAGAATAATGTAGTTCCAAGTTCTATCGCTATGGTTTGTGTGCTATTGAAGTAGCCCCAAGCAGAGACTGACGAGAATCCCTTTCATTGAAAGGGGTTGCCAAGCTTCAAAAAACTGCGAGTTTCCTGAAATCTCAGCAAACATTTTTTCACCCAATCTTGATGATACTTCCATTTAATGATCAGTACACCAATCCCACTTGGCTCACCAAATTTCGTTCTTCTAAGTTAAACCGTTCCTTTGCAGTAACCGTTTTCATGTTTAGGTTCCACTCTGTTTTCACCTATATGGATACATGTAGTTGGAACTCTAAATCAAACACGGTTTGTTCTAGCTCTTTGAAACTTGGCACAATAATGTAGTTCCAAGTTCTATGGCTATGGTTTGTGTGCTATTGAAGTATCCCCAAGCAGAGACTGACGAGAATCCATTTCATTGAAAGGGGTTATCAAGCTTCCAAAAAACTACGAGTTTCCTGAAATCTCAGCTAACATTTTTTCACCCAATCTTGATGATACTTCCATTTAATGATCAGTACACCAATCCCACTTGGCTCACCAAATTTCGTTCTTCTAGGTTAAACCGTTCCTTTGCAGTAGTCGTTTTCATATTTATGTTTCACTCTGTTTTCTCCTATATGGATACATGTAGTTGGAACTCTAAATCAAACACGGTTTGTGCTAGCTCTTTGAAACTTGGCACAATAATGTAGTTCCAAGTTCTATCGCTATGGTTTCTGTGCTATTGAAGTAGCCCCAAGCAGAGACTGACGAGAATCCCTTTCATAGAAAGGGCTTGACAGGCTTCAAAAAACTGCGAGTTTCCTGAAATCTCAGCAGACATTTTTTTCACCCAATCTTGATGATACTTCCATTTAATGATCAGTACACCAATCCCACTTGGCACACCAAATTTCGTTCTTCTAGGTTAAACCGTTCCTTTGCAGTAACCGTTTTCATGGTTAGGTTTCACTCTGTTTTCTCCTATATGGATACATGTAGTTGGAACTCTAAATCAAACACGGTTTGTGCTAGCTCTTTGAAACTTGGCACAATAATGTAGTTCCAAGATCTATCACTATGGTTTGTGTGCTATTGAAGTAGCCCCAAGCAGAGACTGACGAGAATCCCTTTCATTGAAAGGGGTTGCCAAGCTTCCAAAAAACTACGAGTTTCCTGAAATATGAGCAAACATTTTTTCACCCAATCTTGATGATACTTCCATTTAATGATCAGTACACGAATCCCACTTTGGTCACCAAATTTCGTTCTTCTAAGTTAAACCGTTCCTTTGCAGTAACCGTTTTCATGTTTAGGTTTCACTCTGTTTTCTCCTATACGGATACATGTAGTTGGAACTCTAAATCAAACACGGTTTGTGCTAGCTCTTTGAAACTTGGCACAATAATGTAGTTCCAAGTTCTATGGCTATGGTTTGTGTGCTATTGAAGTAGCCCAAGCAGAGACTGACGAGAATCCCTTTCATTGAAAGGGGTTGCCAAGCTTCCAAAAAACTACGAGTTTCCTGAAATATGAGCAAACATTTTTTCACCCAATCTTGATGATACTTCCATTTAATGATCAGTACACCAATCCCACTTGGCTCACCAAATTTCGTTCTTCTAGGTTAAACCGTTCCTTTGCAGTATTCATTTTCATATTTAGGTTTCACTCTGTTTTCTCCTATATGGATACATGTAGTTGGAACTCTAAATCAAACACGGTTTGTGCTAGCTCTTTGAAACTTGGCACAATAATGTAGTTTCAAGTTCTATCGCTAGGGTTTGTGTGCTATTGAAGTAGCCCCAAGCAGAGACTGACGAGAATCCCTTTCATTGAAAGGGGTTGCCAAGCTTCCAAAAAACTACGAGTTTCTTGAAATCTCAGCAAACATTTTTTCACCCAATCTTTAAGATACTTGCAGGTTGTGACCAGTACACGAATCTCACTTGGCTCACTAAATTTCGTTCTTCTAGGTTTAACCGTTCCTTTGCAGTAACCGTTTTCACGTTTAGTTTCACTCTGTTTTCTCCTATATGGATACATGTAGTTGGAACTCTAAATCAAACACGGTTTCTTCTAGCTCTTTGAAACTTGGCACAATAATGTAGTTCCAAGTTCTATCGCTATGGTTTGTGTGCTATTGAAGTAGCCCCAAGCAGAGACTGACGAGAATCCCTTTCTTTGAAAGGGGTTGCCAAGCTTCCAAAAAACTACGAGTTTCCTGAAATCTCAGCTAACATTTTTTCACCCAATCTTGATGATACTTCTATTTAATGATCAGTACACCAATCCCACTTGGCTCTCCAAATTTCGTTCTTCTAGGTTAAACCGTTCCTTTGCAGTAACCGTTTTCATGTTTAGGTTTCACTCTGTTTTCTCCTATATGGATACATGTAGTTGGAACTCTAAATCAAACACGGTTTGTGCTAGCTCTTTGAAACTTGGCACAATAATGTAGTTCCAAGTTCTATCGCTATGGTTTCTGTGCTATTGAAGTAGCCCCAAGCAGAGACTGACGAGAATCCCTTTCATAGAAAGGGGTTGCCAGGCTTCAAAAAACTGCGAGTTTCCTGAAATCTCAGCAGACATTTTTTCACCCAATCTTTATGATACTTGCAGGTTGTGATCAGTACACGAATCTCACTTGGCTCACTAAATTTCGTTCTTCTAGGTTTAACCGTTCCTTTGCAGTAACCGTTTTCATGTTTAGGTTTCACTCTGTTTTCTCCTATATGGATACATGTAGTTGGAACTCTAAATCAAACACGGTTTGTGCTAGCTCTTTGAAACTTGGCACAATAATGTAGTTCCAAGTTCTATCACTATGGTTTGTGTGCTATTGAAGTAGCCCCAAGCAGAGACTGACGAGAATCCCTTTCATTGAAAGGGCTTGCCATGCTTCAAAAAACTGCGAGTTTCCTGAAATCTCAGCAGACATTTTTTAACCCAATCTTGATGATACTTCCATTTAATGATCAGTACACCAATCCCACTTGGCACACCAAATTTAGTTCTTCTAGGTTAAACCGTTCCTTTGCAGTAACTGTTTTCATGTTTAGGTTTCACTCTGTTTTCTCCTATATGGATACATGTAGTTGGAACGCTAAATCAAACACGGTTTGTGCTAGCTCTTTGAAACTTGGCGCAATAATGTTGTTCCAAGTTCTATCGCTATGGTTTGTGTGCTATTGAAGTAGCCCCAAGCAGAGACTGACGAGAATCCCTTTCATAGAAAGGGCTTGCCAGGCTTCAAAAAACTGCGAGTTTCCTGAAATCTCAGCAGACATTTTTTCACCCAATCTTGATGATACTTCCATTTAATGATCAGTACACCAATCCCACTTGGCACACCAAATTTCGTTCTTCTAGGTTAAACCGTTCCTTTGCAGTAATCGTTTTCATGTTTTGGTTTCACTCTGTTTTCTCCTATATGGATACATGTAGTTGGAACTCTAAATCAAACACGGTTTGTGCTAGCTCTATGAAACTTGGCACAATAATGTAGTTCCAAGTTCTATCGCTATGGTTTGTGTGCTATTGAAGTAGCCCCAAGCAGAGACTGACGAGAATCCCTTTCATTGAAAGGGGTTGCCAAGCTTCCAAAAAACTGCGAGTTTCCTGAAATCTCAGCAAACATTTTTTCACCCAATCTTGATGATACTTCCATTTAATGATCAGTACACCAATCCCACTTGGCTCACCAAATTTCGTTCTTCTAAGTTAAACCGTTCCTTTGCAGTAACCGTTTTCATGTTTAGGTTTCACTCTGTTTTCTCCTATATGGATACATGTAGTTGGAACTCTAAATCAAACACGGATTGTTCTAGCTCTTTGAAACTTGGCACAATAATGTAGTTCCAAGTTCTATCGCTATGGTTTGTGTGCTATTGAAGTAGCCCCAAGCAGAGACTGACGAGAATCCCTTTCTTTGAAAGGGGTTGCCAAGCTTCCAAAAAACTACGAGTTTCCTGAAATCTCAGCTAACATTTTTTCACCCAATCTTGATGATACTTCTATTTAATGATCAGTACACCAATCCCACTTGGCTCACCAAATTTCGTTATTCTAGGTTAAACCGTTCCTTTGCAGTAACCGTTTTCATGTTTAGGTTTCACTCTGTTTTCTCCTATATGGATACATGTAGTTGGAACTCTAAATCAAACACGGTTTGTGCTAGCTCTTTGAAACTTGGCACAATAATGTAGTTCCAAGTTCTATCGCTATGGTTTCTGTGCTATTGAAGTAGCCCCAAGCAGAGACAGACGAGAATCCCTTTCATAGAAAGGGGTTGCCAGGCTTCAAAAAACTGCGAGTTTCCTGAAATCTCAGCAGACATTTTTTCACCCAATCTTGATGATACTTCCATTTAATGATCAGTACACCAATCCCACTTGGCACAGCAAATTTCGTTCTTCTAGGTTAAACCGTTCCTTTGCAGTAACCGTTTTCATGTTTAGGTTTCACTCTGTTTTCTCCTATATGGATACATGTAGTTGGAACTCTAAATCAAACACGGTTTGTGCTAGCTCTTTGAAACTTGGCACAATAATGTAGTTCCAAGTTCTATCACTATGGTTTGTGTGCTATTGAAGTAGCCCCAAGCAGAGACTGACGAGAATCCCTTTCATTGAAAGGGGTTGCCAAGCTTCCAAAAAACTACGAGTTTCCTGAAATATGAGCAAACATTTTTTCACCCAATCTTGATGATACTTCCATTTAATGATCAGTACACGAATCCCACTTGGCTCACCAAATTTCGTTCTTCTAATTTAAACCGTTCCTTTGCAGTAACCGTTTTCATGTTTAGGTTTCACTCTGTTTTCTCCTATATGGATACATGTAGTTGGAACTCTAAATCAAACACGGTTTGTGCTAGCTCTTTGAAACTTGGCACAATAATGTAGTTCCAAGTTCTATGGCTATGGTTTGTGTGCTATTGAAGTAGCCCCAAGCAGAGACTGACGAGAATCCCTTTCATTGAAAGGGGTTATCAAGCTTCCAAAAAACTACGAGTTTCCTGAAATCTCAGCTAACATTTTTTCACCCAATCTTGATGATACTTCCATTTAATGATCAGTACACCATTCCCACTTGGCTCACCAAATTTCGTTCTTCTAGGTTATACCGTTCCTTTGCAGTAATCGTTTTCATATTTAGGTTTCACTCTGTTTTCTCCTATATGGATACATGTAGTTGGAACTCTAAATCAAACACGGTTTGTGCTAGCTCTTTGAAACTTGGCACAATAATGTAGTTTCAAGTTCTATCGCTAGGGTTTGTGTGCTATTGAAGTAGCCCCAAGCAGAGACTGACGAGAATCCCTTTCATTGAAAGGGGTTGCCAAGCTTCCAAAAAACGACGAGTTTCTTGAAATCTCAGCAAACGTTTTTTCACCCAATCTATAAGATACTTGCAGGTTGTGATCAGTACACGAATCTCACTTGGCTCACTAAATTTCGTTCTTCTAGGTTAAACCGTTCCTTTGCAGTAACCGTTTTCAAGTTTAGGTTTCACTCTGTTTTCTCCTATATGGATACATGTAGTTGGAACTCTAAATCAAACACGGTTTGTGCTAGCTCTTTGAAACTTGGCAGAATAATGTAGTTCCAAGTTCTATCGCTATGGTTTGTGTGCTATTGAAGTAGCCCCAAGCAGAGACTGACGAGAATCCCTTTCATTGAAAGGGGTTGCCAAGCTTCCAAAAAAATGCGAGTTTCCTGAAATCTCAGCAAACATTTTTTCACCCAATCTTGATGATACTTCCATTTAATGATCAGTACACCAATCCCACTTGGCTCACCAAATTTCGTTCTTCTAAGTTAAACCGTTCCTTTGCAGTAACCGTTTTCATGTTTAGGTTTCACTCTGTTTTCACCTATATGGATACATGTAGTTGGAACTCTAAATCAAACACGGTTTGTTCTAGCTCTTTGAAACTTGGCACAATAATGTAGTTCCAAGTTCTATGGCTATGGTTTGTGTGCTATTGAAGTAGCCCCAAGCAGAGACTGACGAGAATCCCTTTCATTGAAAGGGGTTATCAAGCTTCCAAAAAACTACGAGTTTCCTGAAATCTCAGCTAACATTTTTTCACCCAATCTTGATGATACTTCCATTTAATGATCAGTACACCAATCCCACTTGGCTCACCAAATTTCGTTCTTCTAGGCTAAACCGTTCCTTTGCAGTAATCGTTTTCATATTTAGGTTTCACTCTGTTTTCTCCTATATGGATACATGTAGTTGGAACTCTAAATCAAACACGGTTTGTGCTAGCTCTTTGAAACTTGGCACAATAATGTAGTTCCAAGTTCTATCGCTATGGTTTGTGTGCTATTGAAGTAGCCCCAAGCAGAGACTGACGAGAATCCCTTTCATAGAAAGGGCTTGCCAGGCTTCAAAAACTGCGAGTTTCCTGAAATCTGAGCAGACATTTTTTCACCCAATCTTGATGATACTTCCATTTAATGATCAGTACACCAATCCCACTTGGCACACCAAATTTCGTTCTTCTAGGTTAAACCGTTCCTTTGCAGTAACCGTTTTCATGTTTAGGTTTCACTCTGTTTTCTCCTATATGGATACATGTAGTTGGAACTCTAAATCAAACACGGTTTGTGCTAGCTCTTTGAAACTTGGCACAATAATGTAGTTCCAAGATCTATCACTATGGTTTGTGTGCTATTGAAGTAGCCCCAAGCAGAGACTGACGAGAATCCCTTTCATTGAAAGGGGTTGCCAAGCTTCCAAAAAACTACGAGTTTCCTGAAATATGAGCAAACATTTTTTCACCCAATCTTGATGATACTTCCATTTAATGATCAGTACACGAATCCCACTTTGGTCACCAAATTTCGTTCTTCTAAGTTAAACCGTTCCTTTGCAGTAACCGTTTTCATGTTTAGGTTTCACTCTGTTTTCTCCTATATGGATACATGTAGTTGGAACTCTAAATCAAACACGGTTTGTTCTAGCTCTTTGAAACTTGGCACAATAATGTAGTTCCAAGTTCTATGGCTATGGTTTGTGTGCTATTGAAGTATCCCCAAGCAGAGACTGACGAGAATCCCTTTCATTGAAAGGGGTTATCAAGCTTCCAAAAAACTACGAGTTTCCTGAAATCTCAGCTAACATTTTTTCACCCAATCTTGATGATACTTCCATTTAATGATCAGTACACCAATCCCACGTGGCTCACCAAATTTCGTTCTTCTAGGTTAAACCGTTCCTTTGCAGTAATTGTTTTCATATTTAGGTTTCACTCTGTTTTCTCCTATATGGATACATGTAGTTGGAACTCTAAATCAAACACGGTTTGTGATAGCTCTTTGAAACTTGGCACAATAATGTAGTTTCAAGTTCTATCGCTAGGGTTTGTGTGCTATTGAAGTAGCCCCAAGCAGAGACTGACGAGAATCCCTTTCATTGAAAGGGGTTGCCAAGCTTCCAAAAAACTACGAGTTTCCTGAAATATCAGCAAACATTTTTTTCACCCAATCTTGATGATACTTCTATTTAATGATCAGTACACCAATCCCACTTGGCTCACCTAACTTCGTTATTCTAGGTTAAACCGTTCCTTTGCAGTAACGGTTTTCATGTTTAGGTTTCACTCTGTTTTCTCCTATATGGATACATGTAGTTGGAACTCTAAATCAAACACGGTTTGTGCTAGCTCTTTGAAACTTGGCACAATAATGTAGTTCCAAGTTCTATCGATATGCTTTGTGTGCTATTGAAGAAGCCCCAAGCAGAGACTGACAAGAATCCCTTTCATAGAAAGGGGTTGCCAGGCTTCAAAAAACTGCGAGTTTCCTGAAATCTCAGCAGACATTTTTTCACCCAATCTTGATGATACTTCCATTTAATGATCAGTACACCAATCCCACTTTGCTCACCAAATTTCGTTCTTCTAGGTTAAACCGTTCCTTTGCAGTAATCGTTTTCATATTTAGGTTTCACTCTGTTTTCTCCTATATAGATACATGTAGTTGGAACTCTAAATCAAACACGGTTTGTGCTAGCTCTTTGAAACTTGGCACAATAATATAGTTCCAAGTTCCATCGCTATGGTTTGTGTGCTATTGAAGTAGCCCCAAGCAGAGACTGACGAGAATCCCTTTCATTGAAAGGGGTTGCCAAGCTTCCAAAAAACTACGAGTTTCCTGAAATCTCAGCAAACATTTTTTCACCCAATCTTGATGATACTTCCATTTAATGATCAGTACACCAATCCCACTTGGCACACCAAATTTCGTTCTTCTAGGTTAAACCGTTCCTTTGCAGTAACCGTTTTCATGTTTAGGTTTCACTCTGTTTTCTCCTATATGGATACATGTAGTTGGAAATCTAAATCAAACACGGTTTGTGCTAGCTCTTTGAAACTTGGCACAATAATGTAGTTCCAAGTTCTATGGCTATGGTTTGTGTGCTATAGAAGTAGCCCCAAGCAGAGACTGACGAGAATCCCTTTCATTGAAAGGGTTGCCAAGCTTCCAAAAAACTACGAGTTTCCTGAAATCTCAGCTAACATTTTTTCACCCAATCTTGATGATACTTCCATTTAATGATCAGTACACCAATCCCACTTGGCTCACCAAATTTCGTTCTTCTAGGTTAAAACGTTCCTTTGCAGTAACCGTTTTCATGTTTAGGTTTCACTCTGTTTTCTCCTATATAGATACGTGTAGTTGGAACTCTAAATCAAACACGGTTTGTGCTAGCTCTTTGAAACTTGGCACAATAATGTAGTTCCAAGTTCTATCGCTATGGTTTGTGTGCTATTGAAGTAGCCCCAAGCAGAGACTGACGAGAATCCCTTTCATTGAAAGGGGTTGCCAAGCTTCCAAAAAACTGCGAGTTTCCTGAAATCTCAGCAAACATTTTTTCACCCAATCTTGATGATACTTCTATTTAATGATCAGTACACCAATCCCACTTGGCTCACCAAATTTCGTTCTTCTAGGTTAAACCGTTCCTTTGCAGTAACCGTTTTCATGTTTAGGTTTCACTCTGTTTTCTCCTATATGGATACATGTAGTTGGAACTCTAAATCAAACACGGTTTGTGCTAGCTCTTTGAAACTTGGCACAATAATGTAGTTCCAAGTTCTATCGCTATGGTTTGTGTGCTATTGAAGTAGCCCCAAGCAGAGACTGACGAGAATCCCTTTCATTGAAAGGGGTTGCCAAGCTTCCAAAAAACTACGAGTTTCCTGAAATCTCAGCAAACATTTTTTCACCCAATCTTGATGATACTTGCAGGTAGTGATCAGTACACGAATCCCACTTGGCTCACCAAATTTCGTTCTTCTAGGTTAAACCGTTCCTTTGCAGTAACCGTTTTCATGTTTAGGTTTCACTCTGTTTTCTCCTATATGGATACATGTAGTTGGAACTCTAAATCAAACACGGTTTGTGCTAGCTCTTTGAAACTTGGCACAATAATGTAGTTCCAAGTTCTATCGCTATGGTTTGTGTGCTATTGAAGTAGCCCCAAGCAGAGACTGACGAGAATCCCTTTCATAGAAAGGGGTTGCCAAGCTTCCAAAAAACTACGAGTTTCCTGAAATCTCAGCTAACATTTTTTCACCCAATCTTGATGATACTTCCATTTAATGATCAGTACACCAATCTCACTTGGCTCACCAAATTTCGTTCTTCTAGGTTAAACCGTTCCTTTGCAGTAACCGTTTTCATGTTTAGGTTTCACTCTGTTTTCTCCTATATGGATACATGTAGTTGGAACTCTAAATCAAACACGGTTTGTGCTAGCTCTTTGAAACTTGGCACAATAATGTAGTTCCAAGTTCTATCGCTATGGTTTGTGTGCTATTGAAGTAGCCCCAAGCAGAGACTGACGAGAATCCCTTTCATTGAAAGGGGTTGCCAAGCTTCCAAAAAACTGCGAGTTTCCTGAAATCTGAGCAAACATTTTTTCACCCAATCTTGATGATACTTCCATTTAATGATCAGTACACCAATCCCACTTGGCACACCAAATTTCGTTCTTCTAGGTTAAACCGTTCCTTTGCAGTAACCGTTTTCATGTTTAGGTTTCACTCTGTTTTCTCCTATATGGATACATGTAGTTGGAACTCTAAATCAAACACGGTTTGTGCTAGCTCTTTGAAACTTGGCACAATAATGTAGTTCCAAGTTCTATCGCTATGGTTTGTGTGCTATTGAAGTAGCCCCAAGCAGAGACTGACGAGAATCCCTTTCATTGAAAGGGGTTGCCAAGCTTCCAAAAAACTACGAGTTTCCTGAAATCTCAGCAAACATTTTTTCACCCAATCTTGATGATACTTCCATTTAATGATCAGTACACCAATCCCACTTGGCTCACCAAATTTCGTTCTTCTAGGTTAAACCGTTCCTTTGCAGTAACCGTTTTCATGTTTAGGTTTCACTCTGTTTTCTCCTATATGGATACATGTAGTTGGAACTCTAAATCAAACACGGTTTGTGCTAGCTCTTTGAAACTTGGCACAATAATGTA
>NW_027553476.1:0-38095 GCF_045843805.1 Urocitellus parryii
ACCAATCCCACTTGGCTCACCAAATTTCGTTCTTCTAGGTTAAACCATTCGTTTGCAGTAACCGTTTTCATGTTTAGGTTTCACTCCGTTTGCTCCTATATGGATACATGTAGTTGGAACTCTAAATCAAACACGGTTTGTGCAAGCTCTTTGAAACTTGGCACAATAATGTAGTTCCAAGTTCTATCGCTATGGTTTGTGTCCTATTGAAGTAGCCCCAAGCAGAGACTGACGAGAATCACTTTCATTGAAAGGGGTTGCCAAGCTTCCAAAAAACTACGAGTTTCCTGAAATCTCAGCAAACATTTTTTCACCCAATCTTGATGATACTTGCAGGTAATGATCAGTACACCAATCCCTCTTGGCTCACCAAATTTCGTTCTTCTATCTTAAACCGTTCCTTTGCAGTAACCCTTTTCATGTTTAGGTTTCACTCTATTTTCTCCTATATGGATACATGTAGTTGGAACTCTAAATCAAACATGGTTTGTGCTAGCTCTTTGAAACTTGGCACAATAATGTAGTTCCAAGTTCTATCGCTATGGTTTGTGTCCTATTGAAGTAGCCCCAAGCAGAAACTGACGAGAATCACTTTCATTGAAAGGGGTTGCCAAGATTCCAAAGAACTATGAGTTTCCTGAAATCTCAGCAAACATTTTTTCAACCAATCTTGATGATACTGGCAGGTAATGATCAGTACACCAATCCGACTTGGCTCACCAAATTTCGTTCTTCTAGCTTAAACCGTTCCCTTGCAGTAACCCTTTTCATGTTTAGGTTTCACTCTGTTTTCTCCTATAAGGATACATGTAGTTGGAACTCTAAATCAAACACGGTTCGTGCTAGCTCTTTGAAACTTGGCACAATAATGTAGTTCCAAGTTCTATCGCTACGTTTTGTGTCCTATTGAAGTAGCCCCAAGCAGAGACTGACGAGAATCACTTTCATTGAAAAGGGTTGCCAAGCTTCCAAAAAACTACGAGTTTCCTGAAATCTTAGCAAATATTTTTTCACCCAATCTTGATGATACTGGAAGGTAATGATCAGTACACCAATCCACTTGGCTCTCCAAATTTCGTTCTTCTAGCTTAAACAGGTCCTTTGCAGTAACCCTTTTCAAGTTTAGGTTTCACTCTGTTTTTTCCTATATGGATACATGTAGTTGGAACTCTAAATCAAACACGGTTTGTGCTAGCTCTTTGAAACTTGGCACAATAACGTAGTTCCAAGTTCTATCGCTATGGTTTGTGTCCTATTGAAGTAGCCCCAAGCAGAGACTGACGAGAATCACTTTCATTGAAAGGGGTTGCCCAGCTTCCAAAAAACTACGAGTTTCTTGAAATCTCAGCAAACATTTTTTCACCCAATCTTGATGATACTTGCAGGTAATGATCAGTACACCAATCCCACTTGGCTCTCCAAATTTCGTTCTTCTAGCTTAAACCGTTCCTTTGCAGTAACCCTTTTCAGGTTTAGGTTTCACTCTGTTTGTTCCTATATGGATACATGTATTTGGAACTCTAAATCAAACACGGTTCGTGCTAGCTCTTTGAAACTTGGCACAATAATGTAGTTCCAAGTTCTATCGCTACGGTTTGTGTCCTATTGAAGTAGCCCCAAGCAGAGACTGACGAGAATCACTTTCATTGAAAAGGGTTGCCAAGCTTCCAAAAATCTACGAGTTTCCTGAAATCTCAGCAAACCTTTTTTCACCCAATCTTGATGATACAGGCAGGTAATGATCAGTACACCAATCCCACTTGGCTCACCAAATGTCGTTTTTCTAGGTTAAACCGTTCATTTGCACTAACCGTTTTCATGTTTAGGTTTCACTCTCTTTTCTCCTATATGGATACATGTAGTTGGAACTCTAAATCAAACACGGTTCGTGCTAGCTCTTTGAAACTTGGCACAAAAATGTACTTCCAAGTTCTATCGCTACGTTTTCCGTCGTATTGAAGTAGGCCCAAGCAGAGACTGACGAGAATCACTTTCATTGAAAAGGGTTGCCAAGCTTCCAAAAAACTACGAGTTTCCTGAAATCTCAGCAAACATTTTTTCACCCAATCTTGATGATACATGCAGGTAATGATCAGTACAACTATCCCACTTGGCTCTCCAAATTTCGTTCTTCTAGCTTAAACAGTTCCTTTGCAGTAACCCTTTTCAGATTTAGGTTTCACTCTGTTTTTTCCTATATGGATACATGTAGTTGGAACTCTAAATCAAACATTGTTTGTGCTAGCTCTTTGAAACTTGGCACAATAATGTAGTTCCAAGTTCTATCGCTGTGGCTTGTGTCCTATTGAAGTAGCCCCAAGCAGAAACTGACGAGAATCACTTTCATTGAAAGGGGTTGCCAAGCTTCCAAAGAACTATGAGTTTCCTGAAATCTCAGCAAACATTTTTTCACCCAATCTTGATGATACTGGCAGGTAATGATCAGTACACCAATCCCACTTGGCTCTCCAAATTTCGTTCTTCTAGCTTAAACAGTTCCTTTGCAGTAACGCTTTTCAAGTTTAGGTTTCACTCTGTTTTTTCCTATATGGATACATGTAGTTGGAACTCTAAATCAAACACGGTTTGTGCTAGCTCTTTGAAACTTGGCACAATAATGTAGTTCCAAGTTCTATCGCTACGGTTTGTGTCCTATTGAAGTAGCCCCAAGCAGAGACTGACGAGAATCACTTTCATTGAAAGGGGTTGCCAAGCTTCCAAAAAACTACGAGTTTCCTGAAATCTCAGCAAACAATTTTTGAACCAATCTTGATGATATTGGCAGGTATTGATAAGTACACCAATCCCACTTGGCTCACCAAATTTCGTTCTTCTAGGTTAAACCGTTCCTTTGCAGTAACCGTTTTCATGTTTAGGTTTCACTCTGTTTTCTCCTATATGGATACATGTATTTGGAACTCTAAATCAAACACGGTTTGTGCTAGCTCTTTGAAACTTGGCACAATAATGTAGTTCCAAGTTCTGTCGCTATGGTTTGTGTCCTATTGAAGTAGCCCCAAGCAGAGACTGACGAGAATCACTTTCATTGAAAGGGGTTCCCAAGCTTCCAAAAAACTACGAGTTTCCTGAAATCTCAGCAAACAATTTTTGAACCAATCATGATGATACTGGCAGGTATTGATAAGTACACCAATCCCACTTGGCTCACCAAATTTCGTTCTTCTAGGTTAAACCGTTCCTTTGCAGTAACCGTTTTCATATTTAGGTTTCACTCTGTTTTCTCCTATATGGATACATGTATTTGGAACTCTAAATCAAACACGGTTTGTGCTAGCTCTTTGAAACTTGGCACAATAATGTAGTTCCAAGTTCCATCGCTATGGTTTGTGTCCTATTGAAGTAGCCCCAAGCAGAGACTGACGAGAATCACTTTCATTGAAAGGGGTTGCCAAGCTTCCAAAACACTACGTGTTTCCTGAAATCTCAGCAAACATTTTTTCACCCAATCTTGATGATACTCGCAGGTAATGATCAGTACACCAATCCCACTTGGCTCACCAAATTTCGTTCTTCTAGGTTAAACCGTTCCTTTGCAGTAACCTTTTTCATGTTTAGGTTTCACTCTGTTTTCTCCTATATGGATACATGTAGTTGGAACTCTAAATCAAACACGGTTTGTGCTAGCTCTTTGAAACTTGGCACAATCATGTAGTTCCAAGTTCTATCGCTATGGTTTGTGTCCTATTGAAGTAGCCCCAAGCAGAGACTGACGAGAATCACTTTCATTGAAAGGGGTTGCCAAGCTTCCAAAAAACTACGAGTTTCCTGAAATCTCAGCAAACATTTTTTCACCCAATCTTGATGATACTTGCAGGTAATGATCAGTACACCAATCCCACTTGGCTCTCCAAATTTCGTTCTTCTAGCTTAAACCGTTCCTTTGCAGTAACCCTTTTCAGGTTTAGGTTTCACTCTGTTTGTTCCTATATGGATACATGTATTTGGAACTCTAAATCAAACACGGTTCGTGCTAGCTCTTTGAAACTTGGCACAATAATGTAGTTCCAAGTTCTATCGCTACGGTTTGTGTCCTATTGAAGTAGCCCCAAGTAGAGACTGACGAGAATCACTTTCATTGAAAGGGGTTGCCAAGCTTCCAAAAAACTACGATTTTCCTGAAATCTCAGCAAACATTTTTTCACCCAATCTTGATGATACTCGCATGTAATGATCAGTACACCAATCCCACTTGGCTCACCAAATTTCGTTCTTCTATCTTAAACCGTTCCTTTGCAGTAACACTTTTCATGTTTAGGTTTCACTCTCTTTTCTCCTATATGGATACATGTAGTTGGAACTCTAAATCAAACACGGTTCGTGCTAGCTCTTTGAAACTTGGCACAATCATGTAGTTCCAAGTTCTATCGCTATGGTTTGTGTCCTATTGAAGTAGCCCCAAGCAGAGACTGACGAGAATCACTTTCATTGAAAGGGGTTGCCAAGCTTCCAAAAAACTACGAGTTTCCTGAAATCTCAGCAAACCTTTTTTCACCCAATCTTGATGATACTGGCAGGTAATGATCAGTACACCAATCCCACTTGGCTCTCCAAATTTCGTTCTTCTAGCTTAAACCGTTCCTTTGCAGTAACCCTTTTCAGGTTTAGGTTTCACTCTGTTTGTTTCTATATGGATACATGTATTTGGAACTCTAAATCAAACACGGTTCGTGCTAGCTCTTTGAAACTTGGCACAATAATGTAGTTCCAAGTTCTATCGCTACGGTTTGTGTCCTATTGAAGTAGCCCCAAGTAGAGACTGACGAGAATCACTTTCATTGAAAGGGGTTGCCAAGCTTCCAAAAAACTACGAGTTTCCTGAAATCTCAGCAAACATTTTTTCACCCAATCTTGATGATACTCGCAGGTAATGATCAGTACACCAATCCCACTTGGCTCACCAAATTTCGTTCTTCTATCTTAAACCGTTCCTTTGCAGTAACACTTTTCATGTTTAGGTTTCACTCTCTTTTCTCCTATATGGATACATGTAGTTGGAACTCTAAATCAAACACGGTTCGTGCTAGCTCTTTGAATCTTGGCACAAAAATGTACTTCCAAGTTCTATCGCTACGTTTTCTGTCCTATTGAAGTAGGCCCAAGCAGAGACTGACGAGAATCACTTTCATTAAAAAGGGTTGCCAAGCTTCCAAAAAACTACGAGTTTCTGAAATCTTAGCAAACATTTTTTCACCCAATCTTGATGATACCTGCAGGTAATGATCAGTACACCAATTCCACTTGGCTCACCAAATTTCGTTATTCTAGCTTAAACAGTTCCTTTGCAGTAACCCTTTTCAAGTTTAGGTCTCACTCTGTTTTTTCCTATATGGATACATGTAGTTGGAACTCTAAATCAAACAAGGTTTGTGCTAGCTCTTTGAAACTTGGCACAATAATGTAGTTCCAATTTCTATCGCTATGGTTTGTGTCCTATTGAAGTAGCCCCAAGCAGAGACTGACGATAATTACTTTCATTGAAAAGGGTTGCCAAGCTTCCAAAAAACTACGAGTTTCCTGAAATCTTAGCAAACTTTTTTCACCCAATCTTGATGATACATGCAGGTAATGATCAGTACACCAATTCCACTTGGCTCACCAAATTTCGTTCTTCTAGGTTAAACCGTTCCTTTGCAGTAACCGTTTTCATGTTTAGGTTTCACTCTGTTTTCTCCTATATGGATACATGTAGTTGGAACTCTAAATCAAACACGGTTTGTGCTAGCTCTTTGAAACTTGGCACAATCATGTAGTTCCAAGTTCGATCGCTATGGATTGTGTCCTATTGAAGTAGCCCCAAGCAGAGACTGACGAGAATCACTTTCATTGAAAGGGGTTGCCAAGCTTCCAAAGAACTATGAGTTTCCTGAAATATCAGCAAACATTTTTTCACCCAATCTTGATGATACTGGCAGGTAATGATCAGTACACCAATCCCACTTGGCTCACCAAATTTCGTTTTACTAGGTTAAACCGTTCATTTGCAGTAACCGTTTTCATGTTTAGGTTTCACTCTCTTTTCTCCTATATGGATACATGTATTTGGAACTCTAAATCAAACATGGTTTGTGCTAGCTCTTTGAAACTTGGCACAATAATGTATTTCCAAGTTCTATCGCTGTGGCTTGTGTCATTTTGTAGTAGCCCCAAGCAGAGACTGACGAGAATCACTTTCATTGAAAGGGGTTGCCAATCTTCCAAAAAACTACGAGTTTCTTGAAATCTCAGCAAACATTTTTTCACCCAATCTTGATGATACTGGCAGGTAATGATCAGTACACCAATCCCACTTGGCTCACCAATTTTCGTTCTTCTAGGTTAAACCGTTCATTTGCAGTAACCGTTTTCATGTTTAGGTTTCACTCTCTTTTCTCCTATATGGATACATGTATTTGGAACTCTAAATCAAACACGGTTTGTGCTAGCTCTTGAAACTTGGCACAATAATGTAGTTCCAAGTTCTATCGCTATGGTTTGTGTCCTATTGAAGTAGCCCCAAGCAGAGACTGACGAGAATCACTTTCATTGAAAAGGGTTGCCAAGCTTCCAAAAAACTATGAGTTTCCTGAAATCTCAGCAAACATTTTTTCACCCAATCTTGATGATACATGCAGGTAATGATCAGTACAACAATCCCACTTGGCTCTCCAAATTTCGTTCTTCTAGCTTAAACAGTTCCTTTGCAGTAACCCTTTTCAGATTTAGGTTTCACTCTGTTTTTTCCTATATGGATACATATAGTTGGAACTCTAAATCAAACACGGTTTGTGCTAGCTCTTTGAAACTTGGCATAAAAATGTAGTTCCAAGTTCTATCGCTACGGTTTGTGTCCTATTGAAGTAGCCCCAAGCAGAGACTGACGAGAATCACTTTCATTGAAAGGGGTTCCCAAGCTTCCAAAAAACTACGAGTTTCCTGAAATCTCAGCAAACCTTTTTTCACCCAATCTTGATGATACTGGCAGGTAATGATCAGTACACCAATCCCACTTGGCTCACCAAATTTCGTTCTTCTATCTTAAACGGTTCCTTTGCAGTAACCCTTTTCATGTTTAGGTTTCACTCTGTTTTCTCCTATATGGATACATGTAGTTGGAACTCTAAATCAAACACGGTTTGTGCTAGCTCTTTGAAACTTGGCACAATAATGTAGTTCCATGTTCTATCGCTACGGTTTGTGTCCTATTGAAGTAGCCCCAAGCAGAGACTGACGAGAGTCACTTTCATTGAAACGGGTTGCCAAGCTTCCAAAACCTACGAGTTTCCTGAAATCTCAGCAAACCTTTTTTCACCCAATCTTGATGATACTGGCAGGTAATGATAAGTACACCAATCCCACTTGGCTCACCAAATTTCGTTCTTCTAGGTTAAACCGTTCCTTTGCAGTAACCGTTTTCATGTTTAGGTTTCACTCTGTTTTCTCCTATATGGATACACGTAGTTGGAACTCTAAATCAAACATGGTTTGTGCTAGCTCTTTGAAACTTGGCACAATAATGTATTTACAAGTTCTATCGCTGTGGCTTGTGTCCTATTGTAGTAGCCCGAAGCAGAGACTGACGAGAATCACTTTCATTGAAAGCGGTTGCCAATCTTCCAAAAAACTACGAGTTTCTTGAAATCTCAGCAAACATTGTTTCACCCAATCTTGATGATACTGGCAGGTAACGATCAGTACACCAATTCCACTTGGCTCACCAAATTTCGTTCTTCTAGGTTAAACCGTTCCTTTGCAGTAACCCTTTTCAGGTTTAGGTTTCACTCTCTTTTCTCCTATATGGATACATGTATTTGGAACTCTAAATCAAACACGGTTCGTGCTAGCTCTTTGAAACTTGGCACAATAATGTAGTTCCAAGTTCTATCGCTACGGTTTGTGTCCTATTGAAGTAGCCCCAAGTAGAAACTGACGAGAATCACTTTCATTGAAAGGGGTTGCCAAGCTTCCAAAAAACTACGAGTTTCCTGAAATCTCAGCAAACATTTTTTCACCCAATCTTGATGATACTCGCAGGTAATGATCAGTACACCAATCCCACTTGGCTCACCAAATTTCGTTCTTCTATCTTAAACCGTTCCTTTGTAGTAACACTTTTCATGTTTAGGTTTCACTCTCTTTTCTCCTATATGGATACATGTAGTTGGAACTCTAAATCAAACACGGTTCGTGCTAGCTCTTTGAAACTTGGCACAATCATGTAGTTCCAAGTTCTATCGCTATGGTTTGTGTCCTATTGAAGTAGCCCCAAGCAGAGACTGACGAGAATCACTTTCATTGAAAGGGGTTGCCAAGCTTCCAAAAAACTACGAGTTTCCTGAAATCTCAGCAAACATTTTTTCACCCAATCTTGATGATACTTGCAGGTAATGATCAGTACACCAATCCCACTTGGCTCTCCAAATTTCGTTCTTCTAGCTTAAACCGTTCCTTTGCAGTAACCCTTTTCAGGTTTAGGTTTCACTCTGTTTGTTCCTATATGGATACATGTATTTGGAACTCTAAATCAAACACGGTTCGTGCTAGCTCTTTGAAACTTGGCACAATAATGTAGTTCCAAGTTCTATCGCTACGGTTTGTGTCCTATTGAAGTAGCCCCAAGCAGAGACTGACGAGAATCACTTTCATTGAAAAGGGTTGCCAAGCTTCCAAAAATCTACGAGTTTCCTGAAATCTCAGCAAACCTTTTTTCACCCAATCTTGATGATACAGGCAGGTAATGATCAGTACACCAATCCCACTTGGCTCACCAAATGTCGTTTTTCTAGGTTAAACCGTTCATTTGCACTAACCGTTTTCATGTTTAGGTTTCACTCTCTTTTCTCCTATATGGATACATGTAGTTGGAACTCTAAATCAAACACGGTTCGTGCTAGCTCTTTGAAACTTGGCACAAAAATGTACTTCCAAGTTCTATCGCTACGTTTTCCGTCGTATTGAAGTAGGCCCAAGCAGAGACTGACGAGAATCACTTTCATTGAAAAGGGTTGCCAAGCTTCCAAAAAACTACGAGTTTCCTGAAATCTCAGCAAACATTTTTTCACCCAATCTTGATGATACATGCAGGTAATGATCAGTACAACTATCCCACTTGGCTCTCCAAATTTCGTTCTTCTAGCTTAAACAGTTCCTTTGCAGTAACCCTTTTCAGATTTAGGTTTCACTCTGTTTTTTCCTATATGGATACATGTAGTTGGAACTCTAAATCAAACATTGTTTGTGCTAGCTCTTTGAAACTTGGCACAATAATGTAGTTCCAAGTTCTATCGCTGTGGCTTGTGTCCTATTGAAGTAGCCCCAAGCAGAAACTGACGAGAATCACTTTCATTGAAAGGGGTTGCCAAGCTTCCAAAGAACTATGAGTTTCCTGAAATCTCAGCAAACATTTTTTCACCCAATCTTGATGATACTGGCAGGTAATGATCAGTACACCAATCCCACTTGGCTCTCCAAATTTCGTTCTTCTAGCTTAAACAGTTCCTTTGCAGTAACGCTTTTCAAGTTTAGGTTTCACTCTGTTTTTTCCTATATGGATACATGTAGTTGGAACTCTAAATCAAACACGGTTTGTGCTAGCTCTTTGAAACTTGGCACAATAATGTAGTTCCAAGTTCTATCGCTACGGTTTGTGTCCTATTGAAGTAGCCCCAAGCAGAGACTGACGAGAATCACTTTCATTGAAAGGGGTTGCCAAGCTTCCAAAAAACTACGAGTTTCCTGAAATCTCAGCAAACAATTTTTGAACCAATCTTGATGATATTGGCAGGTATTGATAAGTACACCAATCCCACTTGGCTCACCAAATTTCGTTCTTCTAGGTTTAACCGTTCCTTTGCAGTAACCGTTTTCATGTTTAGGTTTCACTCTGTTTTCTCCTATATGGATACATGTATTTGGAACTCTAAATCAAACACGGTTTGTGCTAGCTCTTTGAAACTTGGCACAATAATGTAGTTCCAAGTTCTGTCGCTATGGTTTGTGTCCTATTGAAGTAGCCCCAAGCAGAGACTGACGAGAATCACTTTCATTGAAAGGGGTTCCCAAGCTTCCAAAAAACTACGAGTTTCCTGAAATCTCAGCAAACAATTTTTGAACCAATCATGATGATACTGGCAGGTATTGATAAGTACACCAATCCCACTTGGCTCACCAAATTTCGTTCTTCTAGGTTAAACCGTTCCTTTGCAGTAACCGTTTTCATATTTAGGTTTCACTCTGTTTTCTCCTATATGGATACATGTATTTGGAACTCTAAATCAAACACGGTTTGTGCTAGCTCTTTGAAACTTGGCACAATAATGTAGTTCCAAGTTCCATCGCTATGGTTTGTGTCCTATTGAAGTAGCCCCAAGCAGAGACTGACGAGAATCACTTTCATTGAAAGGGGTTGCCAAGCTTCCAAAACACTACGAGTTTCCTGAAATCTCAGCAAACATTTTTTCACCCAATCTTGATGATACTCGCAGGTAATGATCAGTACACCAATCCCACTTGGCTCACCAAATTTCGTTCTTCTAGGTTAAACCGTTCCTTTGCAGTAACCTTTTTCATGTTTAGGTTTCAGTCTGTTTTCTCCTATATGGATACATGTAGTTGGAACTCTAAATCAAACACGGTTTGTGCTAGCTCTTTGAAACTTGGCACAATCATGTAGTTCCAAGTTCTATCGCTATGGTTTGTGTCCTATTGAAGTAGCCCCAAGCAGAGACTGACGAGAATCACTTTCATTGAAAGGGGTTGCCAAGCTTCCAAAAAACTACGAGTTTCCTGAAATCTCAGCAAACATTTTTTCACCCAATCTTGATGATACTTGCAGGTAATGATCAGTACACCAATCCCACTTGGCTCTCCAAATTTCGTTCTTCTAGCTTAAACCGTTCCTTTGCAGTAACCCTTTTCAGGTTTAGGTTTCACTCTGTTTGTTCCTATATGGATACATGTATTTGGAACTCTAAATCAAACACGGTTCGTGCTAGCTCTTTGAAACTTGGCACAATAATGTAGTTCCAAGTTCTATCGCTACGGTTTGTGTCCTATTGAAGTAGCCCCAAGTAGAGACTGACGAGAATCACTTTCATTGAAAGGGGTTGCCAAGCTTCCAAAAAACTACGATTTTCCTGAAATCTCAGCAAACATTTTTTCACCCAATCTTGATGATACTCGCAGGTAATGATCAGTACACCAATCCCACTTGGCTCACCAAATTTCGTTCTTCTATCTTAAACCGTTCCTTTGCAGTAACACTTTTCATGTTTAGGTTTCTCTCTCTTTTCTCCTATATGGATACATGTAGTTGGAACTCTAAATCAAACACGGTTCGTGCTAGCTCTTTGAAACTTGGCACAATCATGTAGTTCCAAGTTCTATCGCTATGGTTTGTGTCCTATTGAAGTAGCCCCAAGCAGAGACTGACGAGAATCACTTTCATTGAAAGGGGTTGCCAAGCTTCCAAAAAACTACGAGTTTCCTGAAATCTCAGCAAACCTTTTTTCACCCAATCTTGATGATACTCGCAGGTAATGATCAGTACACCAATCCCACTTGGCTCTCCAAATTTCGTTCTTCTAGCTTAAACCGTTCCTTTGCAGTAACCCTTTTCAGGTTTAGGTTTCACTCTGTTTTCTCCTATATGGATACATGTAGTTGGAACTCTAAATCAAACACGGTTTGTGCTAGCTCTTTGAAACTTGGCACAATCATGTAGTTCCAAGTTCTATCGCTATGGATTGTGTCCTATTGAAGTAGCCCCAAGCAGAGACTGACGAGAATCACTTTCATTGAAAGGGGTTGCCAAGCTTCCAAAGAACTATGAGTTTCCTGAAATCTCAGCAAACATTTTTTCACCCAATCTTGATGATACTGGCAGGTAATGATCAGTACACCAATCCCACTTGGCTCACCAAATTTCGTTTTACTAGGTTAAACCGTTCATTTGCAGTAACCGTTTTCATGTTTAGGTTTCACTCTCTTTTCTCCTATATGGATACATGTATTTGGAACTCTAAATCAAACATGGTTTGTGCTAGCTCTTTGAAACTTGGCACAATAATGTATTTCCAAGTTCTATCGCTGTGGCTTGTGTCATTTTGTAGTAGCCCCAAGCAGAGACTGACGAGAATCACTTTCATTGAAAGGGGTTGCCAATCTTCCAAAAAACTACGAGTTTCTTGAAATCTCAGCAAACATTTTTTCACCCAATCTTGATGATACTGGCAGGTAATGATCAGTACACCAATCCCACTTGGCTCACCAAATTTCGTTCTTCTAGGTTAAACCGTTCATTTGCAGTAACCGTTTTCATGTTTAGGTTTCACTCTCTTTTCTCCAATATGGATACATGTATTTGGAACTCTAAATCAAACACGGTTTGTGCTAGCTCTTGACTTGGCACAATAATGTAGTTCCAAGTTCTATCGCTATGGTTTGTGTCCTATTGAAGTAGCCCCAAGCAGAGACTGACGAGAATCACTTTCATTGAAAAGGGTTGCCAAGCTTCCAAAAAACTATGAATTTCCTGAAATCTCAGCAAACATTTTTTCACCCAATCTTGATGATACATGCAGGTAATGATCAGTACAACAATCCCACTTGGCTCTCCAAATTTCGTTCTTCTAGCTTAAACAGTTCCTTTGCAGTAACCCTTTTCAGATTTAGGTTTCACTCTGTTTTTTCCTATATGGATACATGTAGTTGGAACTCTAAATCAAACACGGTTTGTGCTAGCTCTTTGAAACTTGGCATAAAAATGTAGTTCCAAGTTCTATCGCTATGGTTTGTGTCCTATTGAAGTAGCCCCAAGCAGAGACTGACGAGAATCACTTTCATTGAAAGGGGTTCCCAAGCTTCCAAAAAACTACGAGTTTCCTGAAATCTCAGCAAACATTTTTTCACCCAATCTTGATGATACTTGCAGGGAATGATCAGTACACCAATCCCACTTGGCTCACCAAATTTCGTTCTTCTATCTTAAACGGTTCCTTTGCAGTAACCCTTTTCATGTTTAGGTTTCACTCTGTTTTCTCCTATATGGATACATGTAGTTGGAACTCTAAATCAAACACGGTTTGTGCTAGCTCTTTGAAACTTGGCACAATAATGTAGTTCCATGTTCTATCGCTACGGTTTGTGTCCTATTGAAGTAGCCCCAAGCAGAGACTGACGAGAGTCACTTTCATTGAAACGGGTTGCCAAGCTTCCAAAACCTACGAGTTTCCTGAAATCTCAGCAAACCTTTTTTCACCCAATCTTGATGATACTGGCAGGTAATGATAAGTACACCAATCCCACTTGGCTCACCAAATTTCGTTCTTCTAGGTTAAACCGTTCCTTTGCAGTAACCGTTTTCATGTTTAGGTTTCACTCTGTTTTCTCCTATATGGATACATGTAGTTGGAACTCTAAATCAAACATGGTTTGTGCTAGCTCTTTGAAACTTGGCACAATAATGTATTTACAAGTTCTATCGCTGTGGCTTGTGTCCTATTGTAGTAGCCCCAAGCAGAGACTGACGAGAATCACTTTCATTGAAAGCGGTTGCCAATCTTCCAAAAAACTACGAGTTTCTTGAAATCTCAGCAAACATTGTTTCACCCAATCTTGATGATACTGGCAGGTAACGATCAGTACACCAATTCCACTTGGCTCACCAAATTTCGTTCTTCTAGGTTAAACCGTTCCTTTGCAGTAACCCTTTTCAGGTTTAGGTTTCACTCTCTTTTCTCCTATATGGATACATGTAGTTGGAACTCTAAATCAAACATGGTTTGTGCTAGCTCTTTGAAACTTGGCACAATCATGTAGTTCCAAGTTCTATCGCTATGGATTGTGTCCTATTGAAGTAGCCCCAAGCAGAGACTGACGAGAATCACTTTCATTGAAAGGGGTTGCCAAGCTTCCAAAGAACTATGAGTTTTCTGAAATCTCAGCAAACATTTTTTTCACCCAATCTTGATGATACTGGCAGGTAATGATCAGTACACCAATCCCACTTGGCTCACCAAATTTCGTTTTGCTAGGTTAAACCGTCCATTTGCAGTAACCGTTTTCATGTTTTGGTTTCACTCTCTTTTCTTCTATATGGATACATGTATTTGGAACTCTAAATCAAACATGGTTTGTGCTAGCTCTTTGAAACTTGGCACAATAATGTATTTCCAAGTTCTATCGCTGTGGCTTGTGTCATTTTGTAGTAGCCCCAAGCAGAGACTGACGAGAATCACTTTCATTGAAAGGGGTTGCCAATCTTCCAAAAAACTACGAGTTTCTTGAAATCTCAGCAAACATTTTTTCACCCAATCTTGATGATACTGGCAGGTAATGATCAGTACACCAATCCCACTTGGGCTCACCAAATTTCGTTCTTCTAGGTTAAACCGTTCATTTGCAGTAACCGTTTTCATGTTTAGGTTTCACTCTCTTTTCTCCTATATGGATACATGTATTTGGAACTCTAAATCAAACACGGTTTGTGCTAGCTCTTGAAACTTGGCACAATAATGTAGTTCCAAGTTCTATCGCTATGGTTTGTGTCCTATTGAAGTAGCCCCAAGCAGAGACTGACGAGAATCACTTTCATTGAAAAGGGTTGCCAAGCTTCCAAAAAACTATGAGTTTCCTGAAATCTCAGCAAACATTTTTTCACCCAATCTTGATGATACTCGCAGGTAATGATCAGTACACCAATCCCACTTGGCTCACCAAATTTCGTTCTTCTATCTTAAACCGTTCCTTTGTAGTAACACTTTTCATGTTTAGGTTTCACTCTCTTTTCTCCTATATGGATACATGTAGTTGGAACTCTAAATCAAACACGGTTCGTGCTAGCTCTTTGAAACTTGGCACAATCATGTAGTTCCAAGTTCTATCGCTATGGTTTGTGTCCTATTGAAGTAGCCCCAAGCAGAGACTGACGAGAATCACTTTCATTGAAAGGGGTTGCCAAGCTTCCAAAAAACTACGAGTTTCCTGAAATCTCAGCAAACATTTTTTCACCCAATCTTGATGATACTTGCAGGTAATGATCAGTACACCAATCCCACTTGGCTCTCCAAATTTCGTTCTTCTAGCTTAAACCGTTCCTTTGCAGTAACCCTTTTCAGGTTTAGGTTTCACTCTGTTTGTTCCTATATGGATACATGTATTTGGAACTCTAAATCAAACACGGTTCGTGCTAGCTCTTTGAAACTTGGCACAATAATGTAGTTCCAAGTTCTATCGCTACGGTTTGTGTCCTATTGAAGTAGCCCCAAGTAGAGACTGACGAGAATCACTTTCATTGAAAGGGGTTGCCAAGCTTCCAAAAAACTACGAGTTTCCTGAAATCTCAGCAAACATTTTTTTCACCCAATCTTGATGATACTCGCAGGTAATGATCAGTACACCAATCCCACTTGGCTCACCAAATTTCGTTCTTCTATCTTAAACCGTTCCTTTGCAGTAACACTTTTCCATGTTTAGGTTTCACTCTCTTTTCTCCTATATGGATACATGTAGTTGGAACTCTAAATCAAACACGGTTCGTGCTAGCTCTTTGAATCTTGGCACAAAAATGTACTTCCAAGTTCTATCGCTACGTTTTCTGTCCTATTGAAGTAGGCCCAAGCAGAGACTGACGAGAATCACTTTCATTGAAAAGGGTTGCCAAGCTTCCAAAAAACTACGAGTTTCTGAAATCTTAGCAAACATTTTTTCACCCAATCTTGATGATACCTGCAGGTAATGATCAGTACACCAATTCCACTTGGCTCACCAAATTTCGTTATTCTAGCTTAAACAGTTCCTTTGCAGTAACCCTTTTCAAGTTTAGGTCTCACTCTGTTTTTTCCTATATGGATACATGTAGTTGGAACTCTAAATCAAACAAGGTTTGTGCTAGCTCTTTGAAACTTGGCACAATAATGTAGTTCCAATTTCTATCGCTATGGTTTGTGTCCTATTGAAGTAGCCCCAAGCAGAGACTGACGATAATTACTTTCATTGAAAAGGGTTGCCAAGCTTCCAAAAAACTACGAGTTTCCTGAAATCTTAGCAAACTTTTTTCACCCAATCTTGATGATACATGCAGGTAATGATCAGTACACCAATTCCACTTGGCTCACCAAATTTCGTTCTTCTAGGTTAAACCGTTCCTTTGCAGTAACCCTTTTCAGGTTAGGTTTCACTCTGTTTTCTCCTATATGGATACATGTAGTTGGAACTCTAAATCAAACACGGTTTGTGCTAGCTCTTTGAAACTTGGCACAATCATGTAGTTCCAAGTTCTATCGCTATGGATTGTGTCCTATTGAAGTAGCCCCAAGCAGAGACTGACGAGAATCACTTTCATTGAAAGGGGTTGCCAAGCTTCCAAAGAACTATGAGTTTCCTGAAATCTCAGCAAACATTTTTTCACCCAATCTTGATGATACTGGCAGGTAATGATCAGTACACCAATCCCACTTGGCTCACCAAATTTCGTTTTACTAGGTTAAACCGTTCATTTGCAGTAACCGTTTTCATGTTTAGGTTTCACTCTCTTTTCTCCTATATGGATACATGTATTTGGAACTCTAAATCAAACATGGTTTGTGCTAGCTCTTTGAAACTTGGCACAATAATGTATTTCCAAGGTCTATCGCTGTGGCTTGTGTCATTTTGTAGTAGCCCCAAGCAGAGACTGACGAGAATCACTTTCATTGAAAGGGGTTGCCAATCTTCCCAAAAAACTACGAGTTTCTTGAAATCTCAGCAAACATTTTTTCACCCAATCTTGATGATACTGGCAGGTAATGATCAGTACACCAATCCCACTTGGCTCACCAAATTTCGTTCTTCTAGGTTAAACCGTTCATTTGCAGTAACCGTTTTCATGTTTAGGTTTCACTCTCTTTTCTCCAATATGGATACATGTATTTGGAACTCTAAATCAAACACGGTTTGTGCTAGCTCTTGACTTGGCACAATAATGTAGTTCCAAGTTCTATCGCTATGGTTTGTGTCCTATTGAAGTAGCCCCAAGCAGAGACTGACGAGAATCACTTTCATTGAAAAGGGTTGCCAAGCTTCCAAAAAACTATGAATTTCCTGAAATCTCAGCAAACATTTTTTCACCCAATCTTGATGATACATGCAGGTAATGATCAGTACAACAATCCCACTTGGCTCTCCAAATTTCGTTCTTCTAGCTTAAACAGTTCCTTTGCAGTAACCCTTTTCAGATTTAGGTTTCACTCTGTTTTTTCCTATATGGATACATGTAGTTGGAACTCTAAATCAAACACGGTTTGTGCTAGCTCTTTGAAACTTGGCATAAAAATGTAGTTCCAAGTTCTATCGCTATGGTTTGTGTCTATTGAAGTAGCCCCAAGCAGAGACTGACGAGAATCACTTTCATTGAAAGGGGTTCCCAAGCTTCCAAAAAACTACGAGTTTCCTGAAATCTCAGCAAACATTTTTTCACCCAATCTTGATGATACTTGCAGGGAATGATCAGTACACCAATCCCACTTGGCTCACCAAATTTCGTTCTTCTATCTTAAACGGTTCCTTTGCAGTAACCCTTTTCATGTTTAGGTTTCACTCTGTTTTCTCCTATATGGATACATGTAGTTGGAACTCTAAATCAAACACGGTTTGTGCTAGCTCTTTGAAACTTGGCACAATCATGTAGTTCCAAGTTCTATCGCTATGGATTGTGTCCTATTGAAGTAGCCCCAAGCAGAGACTGACGAGAATCACTTTCATTGAAAGGGGTTGCCAAGCTTCCAAAACCTACGAGTTTCCTGAAATCTCAGCAAACCTTTTTTCACCCAATCTTGATGATACTGGCAGGTAATGATAAGTACACCAATCCCACTTGGCTCACCAAATTTCGTTCTTCTAGGTTAAACCGTTCCTTTGCAGTAACCGTTTTCATGTTTAGGTTTCACTCTGTTTTCTCCTATATGGATACATGTAGTTGGAACTCTAAATCAAACATGGTTTGTGCTAGCTCTTTGAAACTTGGCACAATAATGTATTTACAAGTTCTATCGCTGTGGCTTGTGTCCTATTGTAGTAGCCCCAAGCAGAGACTGACGAGAATCACTTTCATTGAAAGCGGTTGCCAATCTTCCAAAAAACTACGAGTTTCTTGAAATCTCAGCAAACATTGTTTCACCCAATCTTGATGATACTGGCAGGTAACGATCAGTACACCAATTCCACTTGGCTCACCAAATTTCGTTCTTCTAGGTTAAACCGTTCCTTTGCAGTAACCCTTTTCAGGTTTAGGTTTCACTCTCTTTTCTCCTATATGGATACATGTAGTTGGAACTCTAAATCAAACATGGTTTGTGCTAGCTCTTTGAAACTTGGCACAATCATGTAGTTCCAAGTTCTATCGCTATGGATTGTGTCCTATTGAAGTAGCCCCAAGCAGAGACTGACGAGAATCACTTTCATTGAAAGGGGTTGCCAAGCTTCCAAAGAACTATGAGTTTCTGAAATCTCAGCAAACATTTTTTCACCCAATCTTGATGATACTGGCAGGTAATGATCAGTACACCAATCCCACTTGGCTCACCAAATTTCGTTTTGCTAGGTTAAACCGTCCATTTGCAGTAACCGTTTTCATGTTTTGGTTTCACTCTCTTTTCTTCTATATGGATACATGTATTTGGAACTCTAAATCAAACATGGTTTGTGCTAGCTCTTTGAAACTTGGCACAATAATGTATTTCCAAGTTCTATCGCTGTGGCTTGTGTCATTTTGTAGTAGCCCCAAGCAGAGACTGACGAGAATCACTTTCATTGAAAGGGGTTGCCAATCTTCCAAAAAACTACGAGTTTCTTGAAATCTCAGCAAACATTTTTTCACCCAATCTTGATGATACTGGCAGGTAATGATCAGTACACCAATCCCACTTGGCTCACCAAATTTCGTTCTTCTAGGTTAAACCGTTCATTTGCAGTAACCGTTTTCATGTTTAGGTTTCACTCTCTTTTCTCCTATATGGATACATGTATTTGGAACTCTAAATCAAACACGGTTTGTGCTAGCTCTTGAAACTTGGCACAATAATGTAGTTCCAAGTTCTATCGCTATGGTTTGTGTCCTATTGAAGTAGCCCCAAGCAGAGACTGACGAGAATCACTTTCATTGAAAAGGGTTGCCAAGCTTCCAAAAAACTATGAGTTTCCTGAAATCTCAGCAAACATTTTTTCACCCAATCTTGATGATACTCGCAGGTAATGATCAGTACACCAATCCCACTTGGCTCACCAAATTTCGTTCTTCTATCTTAAACCGTTCCTTTGTAGTAACACTTTTCATGTTTAGGTTTCACTCTCTTTTCTCCTATATGGATACATGTAGTTGGAACTCTAAATCAAACACGGTTCGTGCTAGCTCTTTGAAACTTGGCACAATCATGTAGTTCCAAGTTCTATCGCTATGGTTTGTGTCCTATTGAAGTAGCCCCAAGCAGAGACTGACGAGAATCACTTTCATTGAAAGGGGTTGCCAAGCTTCCAAAAAACTACGAGTTTCCTGAAATCTCAGCAAACATTTTTTCACCCAATCTTGATGATACTTGCAGGTAATGATCAGTACACCAATCCCACTTGGCTCTCCAAATTTCGTTCTTCTAGCTTAAACCGTTCTTTGCAGTAACCCTTTTCAGGTTTAGGTTTCACTCTGTTTGTTCCTATATGGATACATGTATTTGGAACTCTAAATCAAACACGGTTCGTGCTAGCTCTTTGAAACTTGGCACAATAATGTAGTTCCAAGTTCTATCGCTACGGTTTGTGTCCTATTGAAGTAGCCCCAAGTAGAGACTGACGAGAATCACTTTCATTGAAAGGGGTTGCCAAGCTTCCAAAAAACTACGAGTTTCCTGAAATCTCAGCAAACATTTTTTCACCCAATCTTGATGATACTCGCAGGTAATGATCAGTACACCAATCCCACTTGGCTCACCAAATTTTCGTTCTTCTATCTTAAACCGTTCCTTGCAGTAACACTTTTCATGTTTAGGTTTCACTCTCTTTTCTCCTATATGGATACATGTAGTTGGAACTCTAAATCAAACACGGTTCGTGCTAGCTCTTTGAATCTTGGCACAAAAATGTACTTCCAAGTTCTATCGCTAAGTTTTCTGTCCTATTGAAGTAGGCCCAAGCAGAGACTGACGAGAATCACTTTCATTGAAAAGGGTTGCCAAGCTTCCAAAAAACTACGAGTTTCTGAAATCTTAGCAAACATTTTTTTCACCCAATTCTTGATGATACCTGCAGGTAATGATCAGTACACCAATTCCACTTGGCTCACCAAATTTCGTTATTCTAGCTTAAACAGTTCCTTTGCAGTAACCCTTTTCAAGTTTAGGTCTCACTCTGTTTTTTCCTATATGGATACATGTAGTTGGAACTCTAAATCAAACAAGGTTTGTGCTAGCTCTTTGAAACTTGGCACAATAATGTAGTTCCAATTTCTATCGCTATGGTTTGTGTCCTATTGAAGTAGCCCCAAGCAGAGACTGACGATAATTACTTTCATTGAAAAGGGTTGCCAAGCTTCCAAAAAACTACGAGTTTCCTGAAATCTTAGCAAACTTTTTTCACCCAATCTTGATGATACATGCAGGTAATGATCAGTACACCAATTCCACTTGGCTCACCAAATTTCGTTCTTCTAGGTTAAACCGTTCCTTTGCAGTAACCCTTTTCAGGTTTAGGTTTCACTCTGTTTTCTCCTATATGGATACATGTAGTTGGAACTCTAAATCAAACACGGTTTGTGCTAGCTCTTTGAAACTTGGCACAATCATGTAGTTCCAAGTTCTATCGCTATGGATTGTGTCCTATTGAAGTAGCCCCAAGCAGAGACTGACGAGAATCACTTTCATTGAAAGGGGTTGCCAAGCTTCCAAAGAACTATGAGTTTCCTGAAATCTCAGCAAACATTTTTTCACCCAATCTTGATGATACTGGCAGGTAATGATCAGTACACCAATCCCACTTGGCTCACCAAATTTCGTTTTACTAGGTTAAACCGTTCATTTGCAGTAACCGTTTTCATGTTTAGGTTTCACTCTCTTTTCTCCTATATGGATACATGTATTTGGAACTCTAAATCAAACATGGTTTGTGCTAGCTCTTTGAAACTTGGCACAATAATGTATTTCCAAGGTCTATCGCTGTGGCTTGTGTCATTTTGTAGTAGCCCCAAGCAGAGACTGACGAGAATCACTTTCATTGAAAGGGGTTGCCAATCTTCCAAAAAACTACGAGTTTCTTGAAATCTCAGCAAACATTTTTTCACCCAATCTTGATGATACTGGCAGGTAATGATCAGTACACCAATCCCACTTGGCTCACCAAATTTCGTTCTTCTAGGTTAAACCGTTCATTTGCAGTAACCGTTTTCATGTTTAGGTTTCACTCTCTTTTCTCCAATATGGATACATGTATTTGGAACTCTAAATCAAACACGGTTTGTGCTAGCTCTTGACTTGGCACAATAATGTAGTTCCAAGTTCTATCGCTATGGTTTGTGTCCTATTGAAGTAGCCCCAAGCAGAGACTGACGAGAATCACTTTCATTGAAAAGGGTTGCCAAGCTTCCAAAAAACTATGAATTTCCTGAAATCTCAGCAAACATTTTTTCACCCAATCTTGATGATACATGCAGGTAATGATCAGTACAACAATCCCCACTTGGCTCTCCAAATTTCGTTCTTCTAGCTTAAACAGTTCCTTTGCAGTAACCCTTTTCAGATTTAGGTTTCACTCTGTTTTTTCCTATATGGATACATGTAGTTGGAACTCTAAATCAAACACGGTTTGTGCTAGCTCTTTGAAACTTGGCATAAAAAATGTAGTTCCAAGTTCTATCGCTATGGTTTGTGTCCTATTGAAGTAGCCCCAAGCAGAGACTGACGAGAATCACTTTCATTGAAAGGGGTTCCCAAGCTTCCAAAAAACTACGAGTTTCCTGAAATCTCAGCAAACATTTTTTCACCCAATCTTGATGATACTTGCAGGGAATGATCAGTACACCAATCCCACTTGGCTCACCAAATTTCGTTCTTCTATCTTAAACGGTTCCTTTGCAGTAACCCTTTTCATGTTTAGGTTTCACTCTGTTTTCTCCTATATGGATACATGTAGTTGGAACTCTAAATCAAACACGGTTTGTGCTAGCTCTTTGAAACTTGGCACAATCATGTAGTTCCAAGTTCTATCGCTATGGATTGTGTCCTATTGAAGTAGCCCCAAGCAGAGACTGACGAGAATCACTTTCATTGAAAGGGGTTGCCAAGCTTCCAAAGAACTATGAGTTTCCTGAAATCTCAGCAAACATTTTTTCACCCAATCTTGATGATACTGGCAGGTAATGATCAGTACACCAATCCCACTTGGCTCACCAAATTTCGTTTTACTAGGTTAAACCGTTCATTTGCAGTAACCGTTTTCATGTTTAGGTTTCACTCTCTTTTCTCCTATATGGATACATGTATTTGGAACTCTAAATCAAAACATGGTTTGTGCTAGCTCTTTGAAACTTGGCACAATAATGTTTTTCCAAGTTCTATCGCTGTGGCTTGTGTCATTTTGTAGTAGCCCCAAGCAGAGACTGACGAGAATCACTTTCATTGAAAGGGGTTGCCAATCTTCCAAAAAACTACGAGTTTCTTGAAATCTCAGCAAACATTTTTTCACCCAATCTTGATGATACTGGCAGGTAATGATCAGTACACCAATCCCACTTGGCTCACCAAATTTCGTTCTTCTAGGTTAAACCGTTCATTTGCAGTAACCGTTTTCATGTTTAGGTTTCACTCTCTTTTCTCCAATATGGATACATGTATTTGGAACTCTAAATCAAACACGGTTTGTGCTAGCTCTTGACTTGGCACAATAATGTAGTTCCAAGTTCTATCGCTATGGTTTGTGTCCTATTGAAGTAGCCCCAAGCAGAGACTGACGAGAATCACTTTCATTGAAAAGGGTTGCCAAGCTTCCAAAAAACTATGAATTTCCTGAAATCTCAGCAAACATTTTTTCACCCAATCTTGATGATACATGCAGGTAATGATCAGTACAACAATCCCACTTGGCTCTCCAAATTTCGTTCCTTCTAGCTTAAACAGTTCCTTTGCAGTAACCCTTTTCAGATTTAGGTTTCACTCTGTTTTTTCCTATATGGATACATGTAGTTGGAACTCTAAATCAAACACGGTTTGTGCTAGCTCTTTGAAACTTGGCATAAAAATGTAGTTCCAAGTTCTATCGCTATGGTTGTGTCCTATTGAAGTAGCCCCAAGCAGAGACTGACGAGAATCACTTTCATTGAAAGGGGTTCCCAAGCTTCCAAAAAACTACGAGTTTCCTGAAATCTCAGCAAACATTTTTTCACCCAATCTTGATGATACTTGCAGGGAATGATCAGTACACCAATCCCACTTGGCTCACCAAATTTTCGTTCTTCTATCTTAAACGGTTCCTTTGCAGTAACCCTTTTCATGTTTAGGTTTCACTCTGTTTTTCTCCTATATGGATACATGTAGTTGGAACTCTAAATCAAACACGGTTTGTGCTAGCTCTTTGAAACTTGGCACAATAATGTAGTTCCATGTTCTATCGCTACGGTTTGTGTCCTATTGAAGTAGCCCCAAGCAGAGACTGACGAGAGTCACTTTCATTGAAACGGGTTGCCAAGCTTCCAAAACCTACGAGTTTCCTGAAATCTCAGCAAACCTTTTTTCACCCAATCTTGATGATACTGGCAGGTAATGATAAGTACACCAATCCCACTTGGCTCACCAAATTTCGTTCTTCTAGGTTAAACCGTTCCTTTGCAGTAACCGTTTTCATGTTTAGGTTTCACTCTGTTTCTCCTATATGGATACATGTAGTTGGAACTCTAAATCAAACATGGTTTGTGCTAGCTCTTTGAAACTTGGCACAATAATGTATTTACAAGTTCTATCGCTGTGGCTTGTGTCCTATTGTAGTAGCCCAAGCAGAGACTGACGAGAATCACTTTCATTGAAAGCGGTTGCCAATCTTCCAAAAAACTACGAGTTTCTTGAAATCTCAGCAAACATTGTTTCACCCAATCTTGATGATACTGGCAGGTAACGATCAGTACACCAATTCCACTTGGCTCACCAAATTTCGTTCTTCTAGGTTAAACCGTTCCTTTGCAGTAACCCTTTTCAGGTTTAGGTTTTCACTCTCTTTTCTCCTATATGGATACATGTAGTTGGAACTCTAAATCAAACATGGTTTGTGCTAGCTCTTTGAAACTTGGCACAATCATGTAGTTCCAAGTTCTATCGCTATGGATTGTGTCCTATTGAAGTAGCCCCAAGCAGAGACTGACGAGAATCACTTTCATTGAAAGGGGTTGCCAAGCTTCCAAAGAACTATGAGTTTTCTGAAATCTCAGCAAACATTTTTTCACCCAATCTTGATGATACTGGCAGGTAATGATCAGTACACCAATCCCACTTGGCTCACCAAATTTCGTTTTGCTAGGTTAAACCGTTCATTTGCAGTAACCGTTTTCATGTTTTGGTTTCACTCTCTTTTCTTCTATATGGATACATGTATTTGGAACTCTAAATCAAACATGGTTTGTGCTAGCTCTTTGAAACTTGGCACAATAATGTATTTCCAAGTTCTATCGCTGTGGCTTGTGTCATTTTGTAGTAGCCCCAAGCAGAGACTGACGAGAATCACTTTCATTGAAAGGGGTTGCCAATCTTCCAAAAAACTACGAGTTTCTTGAAATCTCAGCAAACATTTTTCCAATATTGATGATACATGCAGGTAATGATCAGTACACCAATCCCACTTGGCTCACCAAATTTCGTTTTTCTAGGTTAAACCGTTCATTTGCAGTAACCGTTTTCATGTTTAGGTTTCACTCTGTTTTCTCCTATATGGATACATGTAGTTGGAACTCTAAATCAAACATGGTTTGTGCTAGCTCTTTGAAACTTGGCACAATAATGTATTTCCAAGTTCTATCGGTGTGGCTTGTGTCCTATTGTAGTAGCCCCAAGCAGAGACTGACGAGAATCACTTTCATTGAAAGGGGTTGCCAATCTTCCAAAAAACTACGAGTTTCTTGAAATCTCAGCAAACATTTTTTCACCCAATCTTGATGATACTGGCAGGTAACGATCAGTACACCAATTCCACTTGGCTCACCAAATTTCGTTCTTCTAGGTTAAACCATTCCTTTGCAGTAAAAGTTTTCATGTTTAGGTTTCACTCTGTTTTCTCCTATATGGATACATGTAGTTGGAACTCTAAATCAAACACGGTTTGTGCTAGCTCTTTGAAACTTGGCACAATCATGTAGTTCCAAGTTCTATCGCTATTGATTGGGTCCTATTGAACTAGCCCCAAGCAGAGACTGACGAGAATCACTTTCATTGAAAGGGGTTGCAAAGCTTCCAAAAAACTACGAGTTTCCTGAAATCACAGCAAACATTTTTTCACCCAATTTTTATGATACTTGCAGGTAATGATCAGTACACCAATCCCACTTGGCTCACCATATTTCGTCCTTCTAGGTTAAACCATTCGTTTGCAGTAACCGTTTTCATGTTTAGGTTTCACTCCGTTTGCTCCTATATGGATACATGTAGTTGGAACTCTAAATCAAACACGGTTTGTGCAAGCTCTTTGAAACTTGGCACAATAATGTAGTTCCAAGTTCTATCGCTATGGTTTGTGTCCTATTGAAGTAGCCCCAAGCAGAGACTGACGAGAATCACTTTCATTGAAAGGGGTTGCCAAGCTTCCAAAAAACTACGAGTTTCCTGAAATCTCAGGAAACATTTTTTCACCCAAACTTGATGATACTTGGAGGTAATGATCAGTACACCAATCCCTCTTGGCTCACCAAATTTCGTTCTTCTATCTTAAACCGTTCCTTTGCAGTAACCCTTTTCATGTTTAGGTTTCACTCTATTTTCTCCTATATGGATACATGTAGTTGGAACTCTAAATCAAACACGGTTTGTGCTAGCTCTTTGAAACTTTGCACAATAATGTAGTTCCAAGTTCTATCGCTATGGTCTGTGTCCTATTGAAGTAGCCCCAAGCAGAGACTGACGAGAATCACTTTCATTGTAAGGGGTTGCCAAGCTTCCAAAGAACTACGAGTTTCCTGAAATCTCAGCAAACATTTTTACACCCAATCTTGATGATACTGGCAGGTAATGATCAGTACACCAATCCCACTTGGCTCACCAAATTTCGTTCTTCTATCTTAAACCGTTCCTTTGCAGTAACCCTTTTCATGTTTAGGTTTCACTCTATTTTCTCCTATATGGATACATGTAGTTGGAACTCTAAATCAAACATGGTTTGTGCTAGCTCTTTGAAACTTGGCACAATAATGTAGTTCCAAGTTCTATCGCTACGGTTTGTGTCCTATTGACGTAGCCCCAAGCAGAGACTGACGAGAATCACTTTCATTGAAAGGGGTTGCTAAGCATCCAAAAAACTACGAGTTTCCTGAAATCTCAGCAAACATTTTTTCACCCAATCTTGATGATACTCGCAGGTAATGATCAGTACACCAATCCCTCTTGGCTCACCAAATTTCGTTCTTCTAGCTTAAACCGTTCCTTTGCAGTAACCCTTTTCATGTTTAGGTTTCACTCTGTTTTCTCCTATATGGATACATGTAGTTGGAACTCTAAATCAAACACGGTTCGTGCTAGCGCTTTGAAACTTGGCACAATAATGTAGTTCCAAGTTCTATCGCTACGTTTTGTGTCCTATTGAAGTAGCCCCAAGCAGAGACTGACGAGAATCACTTTCATTGAAAACGGTTGCAAAGCTTCCAAAAAACTACGAGTTTCCTGAAATCTTAGCAAACATTTTTTCACCCAATCTTGATGATACATGCAGGTAATGATCAGTACACCAATCCCACTTGGCTCTCCAAATTTCCTTCTTCTAGCTTAAACAGTTCCTTTGCAGTAACCATTTTCAAGTTTAGGTTTCACTCTGTTTTTTCCTATATGGATACATGTAGTTTGAACTCTAAATCAAACAAGGTTTTTGCTATCTCTTTGAAACTTGGCACAATAATGTAGTTCCAAGTTCTATCGCTATGGTTTGTGTCCTATTGAAGTAGCCATAGCAGAGACTGAAGAGAATCACTTTCATTGAAAGGGGTTGCCAAGCTTTCAAAAAACTACGAGTTTCCTGAAATCTCAGGAAATATTTTTTCACCCAATCTTGATGATACATGCAGGTAATGATCAGTACACCAATCCCACTTGGATCTCCAAATTTCGTTCTTCTAGCTTAAACAGTTCCTTTGCAGTAACCCTTTTCAGATTTAGGTTTCACTCTGTTTTTTCCTGTATGGATACATGTAGTTGGAACTCTAAACCAAACACGGTTTGTGCTAGCTCTTTGAAACTTGGCACAAAAATGAAGTTCCAAGTTCTATCGCTATGGTTTGGGTCCTATTGAAGTATCCCCAAGCAGAGACTGACGAGTATCACTTTCATTGAAAGGGGTTGCCAAGCTTTCAAAAAACTACGAGTTTCCTGAAATCTCAGCAAACATTTTTTCACCCAATCTTGATGATACTTGCAGGTAATGATCAGTACACCAATCCCACTTGGCTCACCAAATTTCGTTCTTCTATCTTAAACCGTTCCTTTTCAGTAACCCTTTTCATGTTTAGGTTTCACTCTATTTTCTCCTATATGGATACATGTAGTTGGAACTCTAAATCAAACACGGTTTGTGCTAGCTCTTTGAAACTTGGCACAGTAATGTAGTTCCAAGTTCTATCGCTACGGTTTGTGTCCTATTGAAGTAGCCCCAGCAGAGACTGACGAGAATCACTTTCATTGAAACGGGTTGCCAAGCTGCAAAAAATCTACGAGTTTCCTGAAATCTCAGCAAACATTTTTTCACCCAATCTTGATGATACTGGCAGGTAACGATAAGTACACCAATCCCACTTGGCTCACCAAATTTCCTTCTTCTAGGTTAAACCGTTCCTTTGCAGTAACCGTTTTCATGTTTAGGTTTCACTCTGTTTTCTCCAATATGGATACATGTAGTTGGAACTCTAAATCAAACACGGTTTGTGCTAGCTCTTTGAAACTTGGCACAATCATGTAGTTCCAAGTTCTATCGCTATGGTTTGTGTCCTATTGAAGTAGCCCTAAGCAGAGACTGACGAGAATCACTTTCATTGAAAGGGGTTGCCAAGCTTCCAAAAAACTACGAGTTTCCTGAAATCTCAGCAAACATTTTTTCACCCAATCTTGATGATACTTGCAGGTAATGATCAGTACACCAATCCCACTTGGCTCACCAAATTTCGTTCTTCTATCTTAAACCGTTCCTTTGCAGTAACCCTTTTCATGTTTAGGTTTCACTCTGTTTTCTCCTATATGGATACATGTAGTTGGAACTCTAAATCAAACACGGTTTGTGCTAGCTCTTTAAAACTTGGCACAATCATGTAGTTCCAAGTTCTATCGCTATGGTTTGTGTCCTATTGAAGTAGCCCTAAGCAGAGACTGACGAGAATCACTTTCATTGAAAGGGGTTGCCAAGCTTCCAAAAAACTACGACTTTCCTGAAATCTCAGCAAACAATTTTTGAACCAATCTTGATGATACTGGCAGGTATTGATAAGTACACCAATCCCACTTGGATCACCAAATTTCGTTCTTCTAGGTTAAACCGTTCCTTTGCAGTAACGGTTTTCAGGTTTAGGTTTCACTCTGTTTTCTCCTATATGGATACATGTAGTTGGAACTCTAAATCAAACACGGTTTGTGCTAGCTCTTTGAAACTTGGCACAATAATGTAGTTCCAAGTTCTATCGCTATGGATTGTGTCCTATTGAAGTAGCCCCAAGCAGAGACTGATGAGAATCACTTTCATTGTAAGGGGTTGCCAAGCTTCCAAAGAACTCTGAGTTTCCTGAAATCTCAGCAAACATTTTTTCACCCAATATTGATGATACATGCAGGTAATGATCAGTACACCAATCCCACTTGGCTCACCAAATTTCGTTTTTCTAGTTTAAACCGTTCATTTGCAGTAACCCTTTTCATGTTTAGGTTTCACTATGTTTTCTCCTATATGGATACATGTAGTTGGAACTCTAAATCAAACACGGTTCGTGCTAGCTCTTTGAAACATGGCACAAAAATGTACTTCCAAGTTCTATCGCTACGGTTTGTGTCCTATTGAAGTAGGCCCAAGCAGAGACTGACGAGAATCACTTTCATTGAAAAGGGTTGCCAAGCTTCCAAAAAACTACGAGTTTCCTGAAATCTTAGCAAACATTTTTTCACCCAATCTTGATGATACATGCAGGTAATGATCAGTACACCAATTCCACTTGGCTCTCCAAATTTCGTTCTTCTAGCTTAAACAGTTCCTTTGCAGTAACCATTTTCAAGTTTAGGTTTCACTCTGTTTTTTCCTATATGGATACATGTAGTTGGAACTCTAAATCAAACAAGGTTTGTGCTAGCTCTTTGAAACTTGGCACAATAATGTAGTTCCAAGTTCTATAGCGATGGTTTGTGTCCTATTGAAGTAGCCCCAAGCAGAGACTGACGAGAATCACTTTCATTGAAAAGGGTTGGCAAGCTTCCAAAAAACTACGAGTTTCCTGAAATCTCAGCAAACATTTTTTCACCCAATCTTGATGATACATGCAGGTAATGATCAGTACAACAATCCCACTTGGCTCTCCAAATTTCGTTCTTCTAGCTTAAACCGTTCCTTTGCAGTAACGGTTTTCATATTTAGGTTTCACTCTGTTTTCTCCTATATGGATACATGTATTTGGAACTCTAAATCAAACACGGTTTGTGCTAGCTCTTTGAAACTTGGCATAAAAATGTAGTTCCAAGTTCTATCGCTATGGTTTGTGTCCTATTAAAGTAGCCCCAAGCAGAGACTGACGAGAATCACTTTCATTGAAAGGGGTTCCCAATCTTCCAAAAAACTACGAGTTTCCTGAAATCCCAGCAAACATTTTTTCACCCAATTTTTATGATACTTGCAGGTAATGATCAGTACACCAATCCCACTTGGCTCACCAAATTTCGTTCTTCTAGGTTAAACCATTCGTTTGCAGTAACCGTTTTCATGTTTAGGTTTCACTCCGTTTGCTCCTATATGGATACATGTAGTTGGAACTCTAAATCAAACACGGTTTGTGCAAGCTCTTTGAAACTTGGCACAATAATGTAGTTCCACGTTCTATCGCTATGATTTGTGTCCTATTGAAGTAGCCCCAAGCAGAGACTGACGAGAATCACTTTCATTGAAAGGGGTTGCCAAGCTTCCAAAAAACTACGAGTTTCCTGAAATCTCAGCAAACATTTTTTCACCCAATCTTGATGATACTTGCAGGTAATGATAAGTACACCAATCCCACTTGGCTCACCAAATTTCGTTCTTCTATCTTAAACCGTTCCTTTGCAGTAACCCTTTTCATGTTTAGGTTTCACTCTATTTTCTCCTATATGGATACATGTATTTGGAACTCTAAATCAAACACGGTTTGTGCTAGCTCTTTGAAACTTGGCACAATAATGTAGTTCCAAGTTCTATCGCTATGGTTTGTGTCCTATTGAAGTAGCCCCAAGCAGAGACTGACGAGAATCACTTTCATTGAAAGGGGTTCCCATGCTTCCAAAAAACTACGAGTTTCCTGAAATCTCAGCAAACAATTTTTGAACCAATCTTGATGATACTGGCAGGTATTGATAAGTACACCAATCCCACTTGGCTCACCAAATTTCGTTCTTCTAGGTTAAACCGTTCCTTTGCAGTAACGGTTTTCATATTTAGGTTTCACTCTTTTTTCTCCTATATGGATACATGTATTTGGAACTCTAAATCAAACACAGTTTGTGCTAGCTCTTTGAAACTTGGCACAATAATGTAGTTCCAAGTTCTATCGCTATGGTTTGTGTCCTATTGAAGTAGCCCCAAGCAGAGACTGACGAGAATCACTTTCATTGTAAGGGGTTGCCAAGCTTCCAAAGGACTATGAGTTTCCTGAAATCTCAGCAAACATTTTTTCACCCAATCTTGATGATACTGGCAGGTAATGATCAGTACACCAATCCCACTTCGCTCACCAAATTTCATTTTTCTAGGTTAAACCGTTCATTTGCAGTAACCGTTTTCATGTTTAGGTTTCACTCTCTTTTCTCCTATATGGATACATGTAGTTGGAACTCTAAATCAAACATGGTTTGTGCTAGCTCTTTGAAACTTGGCACAATAATGTAGTTCCAAGTTCTATCGCTACGGTTTGTGTCCTATTGAAGTAGCCCCAAGCAGAGACTCACGAGAATCACTTTCATTGAAAAGGGTTGCCAAGCTTCCAAAAAACTACGAGTTTCCTGAAATCTTAGCAAACATTTTTTCATCCAATCTTGATGATACATGCAGGTAATGATCAGTACACCAATCCCACTTGGCTCTCCAAATTTCGTTCTTCTAGCTTAAACAGTTCCTTTGCAGTAACACTTTTCAAGTTTACGTATCACTCTGTTTTTTCCTATATGGATACATGTAGTTGGAACTCTAAATCAAACAAGGTTTGTGCTAGGTCTTTGAAACTTGGCACAATAATGTAGTTCCAATTTCTATCGCTATGGTTTGTGTCCTATTGAAGTAGCCCCAAGCAGAGACTGACGAGAATCACTTTCATTGAAACGGGTTGCCAAGCTTCCAAAAAACTACGAGTTTCCTGAAATCTCAGCAAACATTTTTTCACCCAATCTTGATGATACTTGCAGGTAATGATCAGTACACCAATCCCACTTGGCTCACCAAATTTCGTTCTTCTAGCTTAAACCGTTCCTTTGCAGTAACCCTTTTCAGGTTTAGGTTTCACTCTGTTTTTTCCTATATGGATACATGTATTTGCAACTCTAAATCAAACACGGTTCGTGCTAGCTCTTTGAAACTTGGCACAATAATGTAGTTCCAAGTTCTATCGCTACGGTTTGTGTCCTATTGAAGTAGCCCCAAGCAGAGACTGACGAGAATCACTTTCATTGAAAGGGGTTGCCAAGCTTCCAAAGAACTACGAGTTTCCTGAAATCTCAGCAAACATTTTTTCACCCAATCTTGATGATACTGGCAGGTAATGATCAGTAAACCAATCCCACTTGGCTCTCCAAATTTCGTTCTTCTAGCTTAAACCTTTCCTTTGCAGTAACCCTTTTCAGGTTTAGGTTTCACTCTGTTTGTTCCTATATGGATACATGTATTTGAAACTCTAAATCAAACACGGTTCGTGCTAGCTCTTTGAAACTTGGCACAATAATGTAGTTCCAAGTTCTATCGCTACGGTTTGTGTCCTATTGAAGTAGCCCCAAGCAGAGACTGACGAGAATCACTTTCATTGAAACGGGTTGCCAAGCTTCCAAAAATCTACGAGTTTCCTGAAATCTCAGCAAACCTTTTTTCACCCAATCTTGATGATACTGGCAGGTAATGATAAGTACACCAATCCCACTTGGCTCACCAAATTTCGTTCTTCTAGGTTTAACCGTTCCTTTGCAGTAACCGTTTTCATGTTTAGGTTTCACTCTGTTTTCTCCTATATGGATACATGTAGTTGGAACTCTAAATCAAACACGGTTTGTGCTAGCTCTTTGAAACTTGGCACAATAATGTAGTTCCAAGTTCTATCGCTATGGTTTGTGTCCTATTGAAGTAGCCCCAAGCAGAGACTGACGAGAATCACTTTCATTGAAAGGGCTTCCCAAGCTTCCAAAAAACTACGACTTTCCTGAAATCTCAGCAAACAATTTTTGAACCAATCTTGATGATACTGGCAGGTATTGATAAGTACACCAATCCCACTTGGCTCACCAAATTTCGTTCTTCTAGGTTAAACCGTTCCTTTGCAGTAACGGTTTTCATATTTAGGTTTCACTCTTTTTTCTCCTATATGGATACATGTATTTGGAACTCTAAATCAAACACAGTTTGTGCTAGCTCTTTGAAACTTGGCACAATAATGTAGTTCCAAGTTCTATCGCTATGGTTTGTGTCCTATTGAAGTAGCCCCAAGCAGAGACTGACGAGAATCACTTTCATTGTAAGGGGTTGCCAAGCTTCCAAAGAACTATGAGTTTCCTGAAATCTCAGCAAACATTTTTTCACCCAATCTTGATGATACTGGCAGGTAATGATCAGTACACCAATCCCACTTGGCTCACCAAATTTCGTTCTTCTAGGTTAAACCGTTCATTTGCAGTTACCGTTTTCATGTTTAGGTTTCACTCTCTTTTCTCCTATATGGATACATGTAGTTGGAACTCTAAATCAAACATGGTTTGTGCTAGCTCTTTGAAACTTGGCACAATAATGTAGTTCCAAGTTCTATCGCTAAGGTTTGTGTCCTATTGAAGTAGCCCCAAGCAGAGACTGACGAGAATCACTTTCATTGAAAAGGGTTGCCAAGCTTCCAAAAAACTACGAGTTTCCTGAAATCTTAGCAAACATTTTTTCACCCAATCTTGATGATACATGCAGGTAATGATCAGTACACCAATCCCACTTGGCTCTCCAAATTTCGTTCTTCTAGCTTAAACAGTTCCTTTGCAGTAACCCTTTTCAAGTTTAGGTCTCACTCTGTTTTTTCCTATATGGATACATGTAGTTGGAACTCTAAATCAAACAAGGTTTGTGCTAGCTCTTTGAAACTAGGCACAATAATGTAGTTCCAATTTCTATCGCTATGGTTTGTGTCCTATTGTAGTAGCCCCAAGCAGAGACTGACGAGAATCACTTTCATTGAAACGGGTTGCCAAGCTTCCAAAAAACTACGAGTTTCCTGAATTCTCAGCAAACATTTTTTCACCCAATCTTTATGATACTTGCAGGTAATGATCAGTACACCAATCCGACTTGGCTCTCCAAATTTCGTTCTTCTAGCTTAAACCGTTCCTTTGCAGTAACCCTTTTCATGTTTAGGTTTCACTCTGTTTTTTCCTATATGGATACATGTATTTGGAACTCTAAATCAAACATAATTTCTGCTAGCTCTTTGAAACTTGGCACAATAATGTAGTTGCAAGTTCTATCGCTACGGTTTGTGTCCTATTGAAGTAGCCCCAAGCAGAGACTGACGAGAATCACTTTCATTGAAAGGGGTTGCCAAGCTTCCAAAGAACTACGAGTTTCCAGATATCTCAGCAAACATTTTTTCACCCAATCTTGATGATACTCGCAGGTAATGATCAGTACACCAATCCCATTTGGCTCACCAAATTTCGTTTATCTAGGTTAAACCGTTCATTTGCAGTAACCGTTTTCATGTTTAGGTTTCACTCTCTTTACTCCTATATGGATACATGTAGTTGGAACTCTAAATCAAACATGGTTTGTGCTAGCTCTTTGAAACTTGGCACAATAATGTAGTTCCAAATTCTATCGCTACGGTTTGTGTCCTATTGAAGGAGCCCCAAGCAGAGACTGACGAGAATCACTTTCATTGAAAGGGGTTGCTAAGCTTCCAAAAAACTACGAGTTTCCTGAAATCTTACCAAACATTTTTTTCACCCAATCTTGATGATACTCGCAGGTAATGATCAGTACATCAATCCCACTTGGCTCTCCAAATTTCGTTCTTCTAGCTTAAACCGTTCTTTGCAGTAACCCTTTTCATGTTTAGGTTTCACTCTATTTTCTCCTATATGGACACATGTATTTGGAACTCTAAATCAAAGACGGTGTGTGCTAGCCCTTTGAAACTTGGCACAATAATGTAGTTCCAAGTTCTATCGCTATGGTTTGTGTCCTATTGAAGTAGCCCCAAGCAGAGACTGACGAGAATCACTTTCATTGAAAGGGGTTCCCAAGCTTCCAAAAAACTACGAGTTTCCTGAAATCTCAGCAAACAATTTTTGAACCAATTTTGATGATACTGGCAGGTATTCATAAGTACACCAATCCCACTGGGCTCACCAAATTTCGTTCTTCTAGGTTAAACCGTTCCTTTGCAGTAACGGTTTTCATATTTAGGTTTCACTCTGTTTTCTCCTATATGGATACATGTATTTGGAACTCTAAATCAAACACGGTTTGTGCTAGCTCTTTGAAACTTGGCACAATAATGTAGTTCCAAGTTCTATCGCTATGGTTTGTGTCCTATTGAAGTAGCCCCGAGCAGAGACTGACGAGAATCATTTTCATTGAAAGGGGTTGCCAAGCTTCCAAAGAACTATGAGTTTCCTGAAATCTCAGGAAACATTTTTTCACCCAATCTTGATGATACTGGCAGGTAATTATCAGTACAGCAATCCCACTTGGCTCACCCAACTTCGTTCTTCTAGGTTAAACCGTTCCTTTGCAGTAACCGTTTTCATGTTTAGGTTTCACTCTGTTTTCTCCTATATGGATACATGTAGTTGGAACTCTAAATAAAACACGGTTTGTGCTAGCTCTTTGAAACTTGGCACAATAATGTAGTTCCAAGTTCTATCGCTACGGTTTGTGTCCTATTGAAGTAGCCCCAGCAGAGACTGACGAGAATCACTTTCATTGAAACGGGTTGCCAAGCTTCCAAAAATCTACGAGTTTCCTGAAATCTCAGCAAACATTTTTTCACCCAATCTTGATGATACTGGCAGGTAACGATAAGTACACCAATCCCACTTGGCTCACCAAATTTCCTTCTTCTAGGTTAAACCGTTCCTTTGCAGTAACCGTTTTCATGTTTAGGTTTCACTCTGTTTTCTCCAATATGGATACATGTAGTTGGAACTCTAAATCAAACACGGTTTGTGCTAGCTCTTTGAAACTTGGCACAATCATGTAGTTCCAAGTTCTATCGCTATGGTTTGTGTCCTATTGAAGTAGCCCTAAGCAGAGACTGACGAGTATCACTTTCATTGAAAGGGGTTGCCAAGCTTCCAAAAAACTACGAGTTTCCTGAAATCTCAGCAAACATTTTTTCACCCAATCTTGATGATACTTGCAGGTAATGATCAGTACACCAATCACACTTGGCTCACCAAATTTCGTTCTTCTATCTTACACCGTTCCTTTGCAGTAACCCTTTTCATGTTTAGGTTTCACTCTATTTTCTCCTATATGGATACGTCTAGTTGGAACTCTAAATCAAACACGGTTTGTGCTAGCTCTTTGAAACTTGGCACAATAATGTAGTTCCAAGTTCTATCACTACGGTTTGTGTCCTATTGAAGTAGCCCCAAGCAGAGACTGACGAGAATCACTTTCATTGAAAGGGGTTCCCAAGTTTCCAAAAAACTACGAGTTTCCTGAAATCTCAGCAAACAATTTTTGAACCAATCTTGATGATACTGGCAGGTATTGATAAGTACACCAATCCCACTTGGCTCACCAAATTTCGTTCTTCTAGGTTAAACCGTTCCTTTGCAGAAACGGTTTTCATATTTAGGTTTCACTCTGTTTTCTCCTATATGGATACATGTATTTGGAACTCTAAATCAAACACGGTTTGTGCTAGCTCTTTGAAACTTGGCACAATAATGTAGTTCCAAGTTCTATCGCTATGGTTTGTGTCCTATTGAAGTAGCCCCGAGCAGAGACTGACGAGAATCATTTTCATTGAAAGGGGTTGCCAAGCTTCCAAAGAACTATGAGTTTCCTGAAATCTCAGGAAACATTTTTTCACCCAATCTTGATGATACTGGCAGGTAATTATCAGTACAGCAATCCCACTTGGCTCACCCAACTTCGTTCTTCTAGGTTAAACCGTTCCTTTGCAGTAACCGTTTTCATGTTTAGGTTTCACTCTGTTTTCTCCTATATGGATACATGTAGTTGGAACTCTAAATAAAACACGGTTTGTGCTAGCTCTTTGAAACTTGGCACAATAATGTAGTTCCAAGTTCTATCGCTACGGTTTGTGTCCTATTGAAGTAGCCCCAGCAGAGACTGACGAGAATCACTTTCATTGAAACGGGTTGCCAAGCTTCCAAAAATCTACGAGTTTCCTGAAATCTCAGCAAACATTTTTTCACCCAATCTTGATGATACATGCAGGTAATGATCAGTACAACAATCCCACTTGGCTCTCCAAATTTCGTTCTTCTAGCTTAAACCGTTCCTTTGCAGTAACGGTTTTCATATTTAGGTTTCACTCTGTTTTCTCCTATATGGATACATGTATTTGGAACTCTAAATCAAACACGGTTTGTGCTAGCTCTTTGAAACTTGGCATAAAAATGTAGTTCCAAGTTCTATCGCTATGGTTTGTGTCCTATTAAAGTAGCCCCAAGCAGAGACTGACGAGAATCACTTTCATTGAAAGGGGTTCCCAATCTTCCAAAAAACTACGAGTTTCCTCAAATCTCAGCAAACATTTTTTCACCCAATCTTGATGATACTTGCAGGTAATGATCAGTACACCAATCCCACTTGGCTCACCAATTTTCGTTCTTCTATCTTAAACCGTTCCTTTGCAGTAACCCTTTTCATGTTTAGGTTTCACTCTATTTTCTCCTATATGGATACATGTAGTTGGAGCTCTAAATCAAACACGGTTTGTGCTAGCTCTTTGAAACTTGGCACAATAATGTAGTTCCAAGTTCTATCGCTACGGTTTGTATCCTATTGAAGTAGCCCCAAGCAGAGACTGACGACAATCACTTTCATTGAAACGGGTTGCCAAGCTTCAAAAAATCTACGAGTTTCCTGAAATCTCAGCAAACCTTTTTTCACCCAATCTTGATGATACTGGCAGGTAATGATAAGTACACCAATCCCACTTGGCTCACCAAATTTCGTTCTTCTAGGTTTAACCGTTCCTTTGCAGTAACCGTTTTCATGTTTAGTTTTCACTCTGTTTTCTCCTATATGGATACATGTAGTTGGAACTCTAAATCAAACACGGTTTGTGCTAGCTCTTTGAAACTTGGCACAATAATGTAGTTCCAAGTTCTATCGCTATGGTTTGTGTCCTATTGAAGTAGCCCCAAGCAGAGACTGACGAGAATCACTTTCATTGAAAGGGCTTCCCAAGCTTCCAAAAAACTACGAGTTTCCTGAAATCTCAGCAAACAATTTTTGAACCAATCTT
>NW_027553477.1:0-38042 GCF_045843805.1 Urocitellus parryii
TTCCTGAGATTTCCGGAAACTCGTAGTTTTTTGGAAGCTTGGCAACCCCTTTCAATGAAAGTGATTCTCGTCAGTCTCTGCTTGGGACTACATCCATAGGACAGAAACCATAGCCATAGAAATGGAACTACATTATTATGCCAAGTTTCTAAGAGCTAGCACAAACCGTGTTTGATTTAGAGTTCCAAATACATGTATCCATATAGGAGAAAACAGAGTGAAACCTAAACATGAAAACGGTTACTGTAAAGGAACGGTTTAACCTAGAAGAACGAAATTTGGTCAGCCAAGTGGGACTGCTGTACTGATCATTACCTGCAAGTATCATCAAGATTGGGTGAAAAAATGTTTGCTGAGAATTCAGGAAACTCGTAGTTTTTTGGAAGCTTGGCAACCCCTTTCAATGAAAGTGATTCTCGTCAGTCTCTGCTTGGGGCTACTTCCATAGGACAACAACCATAGCCATAGAACTTGGAACTACATTATTGTGCCAAGTTTCAAAGAGCTAGCACAAACCGTGTTTGATTTAGAGTTCCAACTACATGTATCCATATAGGAGAAAACAGAGTGAAACCTAAACATGAAAACAGTTACTGCAAAGGAACGGTTTAACCTAGAAGAATGAAATTTGGTGAGCCAAGTGGGATTGGTGTACTGATCATTACCTGCAAGTATCATCACGATTGGGTGAAAGAATGTTTGCTGAGATTTCCGGAAACTCGTAGTTTTTTGGAAGGATGGCAACCCCTTTCAATGAATGTGATTCTCGTCAGTCTCTGCTTGGGGCTACTTCCATAGGACACAAACCATAGCCATAGAACTTGGAACTACATTATTGTGCCAAGTTTCAAAGAGCTAGCACAAACGGTGTTTGATTTAGAGCTCCAACTACATGTATCCATATAGGAGAAAACAGAGTGAATCCTAAACATGAAAACGGTTACTGCAAAGGAACGGTTTAACCTAGAAGAACGAAATTTGGTGAGCCAAATGGGATTGGTGTACTGATCATTACCAGCAAGTATCATCATGATTGGGTGAAAAAATGTTTCCTGAGATTTCCGGAAACTCGTAGTTTTTTGGAAGCTTGGCAACCCCTTTCAATGAAAGTGATTCTCGTCAGTCTCTGCTTGGGGCTACATCCATAGGACAGAAACCATAGCCATAGAACTGGAACTACATTATTATGCCATGTTTCTAAGAACTAGCACAAACTGTGTTTGATTTAGAGTTCCAAATACATGTATCCATATAGGAGAAAACAGAGTGAAACCTAAACATGAAAACGGTTACTGCAAAGGAACGGTTTAACCTAGAAGAACGAAATTTGGTCAGCCAAGTGGGGACTCCTGTACTGATCATTACCTGCAAGTATCATCAAGATTGGGTGAAAAAAATGTTTGCTGAGAATTCAGGAAACTCGTAGTTTTTTGGAAGCTTGGCAACCCCTTTCAATGAAAGTGATTCTCGTCAGTCTCTGCTTGGGGCTACTTCCATAGGACACAAACCATAGCCATAGAACTTGGAACTACATTATTGTGCCAAGTTTCAAAGAGCTAGCACAAACCGTGTTTGATTTAGAGTTTCCAACTACATGTATCCATATAGGAGAAAACAGAGTGAAACCTAAACATGAAAACGGTTACTGTAAAGGAACGGTTTAACCTAGAAGAACGAAATTTGGTGAGCCAAGTGGGATTGGTGTACTGATCATTACGTTGAAGTATCATCAAGATTGGGTGAAAAAATGTTTGCTGAGAATTCAGGAAACTCGTAGTTTTTTGGAAGCTTGGCAACCCATTTCAATGAAAGTGATTCTCGTCAGTCTCTGCTTGGGGCTACTTCCATAGGACACAAACCATAGCCATAGAACTTGGAACTACATTATTGTGCCAAGTTTCAAAGAGCTAGCACAAGCCGTGTTTGATTTAGAGTTCTAAATACATGTATCCATATAGGAGAAACCAGAGTGAAACCTAAACATGAAAACGGTCACTGCAAAGGAACGGTTTAACCTAGAAGAACGAAATTTGGTGAGCCAAATGGGATTGGTGTACTGATCATTACCAGCAAGTATCATCACGATTGGGTGAAAAAATGTTTCCTGAGATTTCCGGAAACTCGTAGTTTTTTGGAAGCTTGGCAACCCCTTTCAATGAAAGTGATTCTCGTCAGTCTCTGCTTGGGGCTACATCCATAGGACAGAAACCATAGCCATAGAACTTGGAACTACATTATTATGCCAAGTTTGTAAGAGCTAGCACAAACCGTGTTTGATTTAGAGTTCCAAATACATGTATCCATATAGGAGAAAACAGAGTGAAACCTAAACATGAAAACGGTTACTGCAAAGGAACGGTTTAACCTAGAAGAACGAAATTTGGTGAGCCAAGTGGGACTGCGGTACTGATCATTACCTGCAAGTATCATCAAGATTGGGTGAAAAAATGTTTGCTGAGAATTCAGGAAACTCGTAGTTTTTTGGAAGCTTGGCAACCCCTTTCAATGAAAGTGATTCTCGTCAGTCTCTGCTTGGGGCTACTTCCATAGGACACAAACCATAGCCATAGAACTTGGAACTACATTATTGTGCCAAGTTTCAAAGAGCTAGCACAAACCGTGTTTGATTTAGAGTTCCAACTACATGTATCCATATAGGAGAAAACAGAGTGAAACCTAAACATGAAAACAGTTACTGCAAAGGAACGGTTTAACCTAGAAGAATGAAATTTGGTGAGCCAAGTGGGATTGGTGTACTGATCATTACCTGCAAGTATCATCACGATTGGGTGAAAGAATGTTTGCTGAGATTTCCGGAAACTCGTAGTTTTTTGGAAGGTTGGCAACCCCTTTCAATGAATGTGATTCTCGTCAGTCTCTGCTTGGGGCTACTTCCATAGGACACAAACCATAGCCATAGAACTTGGAACTACATTATTGTGCCAAGTTTCAAAGAGCAAGCACAAACCGTGTTTGATTTAGAGTTCCAAATACATGTATCCATATAGCAGAAAACAGAGTGAAACCTAAACATGTAAACGGTTACTGCAAAGGAACGGTTTAACCTAGAAGAACGAAATTTGGTGAGCCAAGTGGGACTGTTCTACTGATCATTACCTGCAAGTATCATCAAGATTGGGTGAAAATAATGTTTGCTGAGATTTCCGGAAACTCGTAGTTTTTTGGAAGCATGGCAACCCCTTTCAATGAAAGTGATTCTCGTCAGTCTCTGCTTGGGGCTACATCAATAGGACACAAACCATCACGATAGAACTTGGAACTACATTATTGTGCCAAGCTTCAAAGAGCTAGCACAAACGGTGTTTGATTTAGAGTTCCAACTACATGTATCCATATAGGAGAATACAGAGTGAATCCTAAACATGAAAACGGTTACTGCAAAAGAACGGTTTAACCTAGAAGAACGAAATTTGGTGAGCCAAATGGGATTGGTGTACTGATCATTACCAGCAAGTATCATCACGATTGGGTGAAAAAATGTTTCCTGAGATTTCCGGAAACTCGTAGTTTTTTGGAAGCTTGGCAACCCCTTTCAATGAAAGTGATTCTCGTCAGTCTCTGCTTGGGACTACATCCATAGGACAGAAACCATAGCCATAGAAATTGGAACTACATTATTATGCCAAGTTTCTAAGAGCTAGCACAAACCGTGTTTGATTTAGAGTTCCAAATACATGTATCCATATAGGAGAAAACAGAGTGAAACCTAAACATGAAAACGGTTACTGTAAAGGAACGGTTTAACCTAGAAGAACGAAATTTGGTCAGCCAAGTGGGACTGCTGTACTGATCATTACCTGCAAGTATCATCAAGATTGGGTGAAAAAATGTTTGCTGAGAATTCAGGAAACTCGTAGTTTTTTGGAAGCTTGGCAACCCCTTTCAATGAAAGTGATTCTCGTCAGTCTCTGCTTGGGGCTACTTCCATAGGACAACAAACCATAGCCATAGAACTTGGAACTACATTATTGTGCCAAGTTTCAAAGAGCTAGCACAAACCGTGTTTGATTTAGAGTTCCAACTACATGTATCCATATAGGAGAAAACAGAGTGAAACCTAAACATGAAAACAGTTACTGCAAAGGAACGGTTTAACCTAGAAGAATGAAATTTGGTGAGCCAAGTGGGATTGGTGTACTGATCATTACCTGCAAGTATCATCACGATTGGGTGAAAGAATGTTTGCTGAGATTTCCGGAAACTCGTAGTTTTTTGGAAGGATGGCAACCCCTTTCAATGAATGTGATTCTCGTCAGTCTCTGCTTGGGGCTACTTCCATAGGACACAAACCATAGCCATAGAACTTGGAACTACATTATTGTGCCAAGTTTCAAAGAGCTAGCACAAACGGTGTTTGATTTAGAGCTCCAACTACATGTATCCATATAGGAGAAAACAGAGTGAATCCTAAACATGAAAACGGTTACTGCAAAGGAACGGTTTAACCTAGAAGAACGAAATTTGGTGAGCCAAATGGGATTGGTGTACTGATCATTACCAGCAAGTATCATCATGATTGGGTGAAAAAATGTTTCCTGAGATTTCCGGAAACTCGTAGTTTTTTGGAAGCTTGGCAACCCCTTTCAATGAAAGTGATTCTCGTCAGTCTCTGCTTGGGGCTACATCCATAGGACAGAAACCATAGCCATAGAACTTGGAACTACATTATTATGCCATGTTTCTAAGAACTAGCACAAACTGTGTTTGATTTAGAGTTCCAAATACATGTATCCATATAGGAGAAAACAGAGTGAAACCTAAACATGAAAACGGTTACTGCAAAGGAACGGTTTAACCTAGAAGAACGAAATTTGGTCAGCCAAGTGGGACTCCTGTACTGATCATTACCTGCAAGTATCATCAAGATTGGGTGAAAAAATGTTTGCTGAGAATTCAGGAAACTCGTAGTTTTTTGGAAGCTTGGCAACCCCTTTCAATGAAAGTGATTCTCGTCAGTCTCTGCTTGGGGCTACTTCCATAGGACACAAACCATAGCCATAGAACTTGGAACTACATTATTGTGCCAAGTTTCAAAGAGCTAGCACAAACCGTGTTTGATTTAGAGTTCCAACTACATGTATCCATATAGGAGAAAACAGAGTGAAACCTAAACATGAAAACGGTTACTGTAAAGGAACGGTTTAACCTAGAAGAACGAAATTTGGTGAGCCAAGTGGGATTGGTGTACTGATCATTACGTTGAAGTATCATCAAGATTGGGTGAAAAAAATGTTTGCTGAGAATTCAGGAAACTCGTAGTTTTTGGAAGCTTGGCAACCCATTTCAATGAAAGTGATTCTCGTCAGTCTCTGCTTGGGGCTACTTCCATAGGACACAAACCATAGCCATAGAACTTGGAACTACATTATTGTGCCAAGTTTCAAAGAGCTAGCACAAGCCGTGTTTGATTTAGAGTTCTAAATACATGTATCCATATAGGAGAAACCAGAGTGAAACCTAAACATGAAAACGGTCACTGCAAAGGAACGGTTTAACCTAGAAGAACGAAATTTGGTGAGCCAAATGGGATTGGTGTACTGATCATTACCAGCAAGTATCATCACGATTGGGTGAAAAAATGTTTCCTGAGATTTCCGGAAACTCGTAGTTTTTTGGAAGCTTGGCAACCCCTTTCAATGAAAGTGATTCTCGTCAGTCTCTGCTTGGGGCTACATCCATAGGACAGAAACCATAGCCATAGAACTTGGAACTACATTATTATGCCAAGTTTGTAAGAGCTAGCACAAACCGTGTTTGATTTAGAGTTCCAAATACATGTATCCATATAGGAGAAAACAGAGTGAAACCTAAACATGAAAACGGTTACTGCAAAGGAACGGTTTAACCTAGAAGAACGAAATTTGGTGAGCCAAGTGGGACTGCGGTACTGATCATTACCTGCAAGTATCATCAAGATTGGGTGAAAAAAATGTTTGCTGAGAATTCAGGAAACTCGTAGTTTTTTGGAAGCTTGGCAACCCCTTTCAATGAAAGTGATTCTCGTCAGTCTCTGCTTGGGCTACTTCCATAGGACACAAACCATAGCCATAGAACTTGGAACTACATTATTGTGCCAAGTTTCAAAGAGCTAGCACAAACCGTGTTTGATTTAGAGTTCCAACTACATGTATCCATATAGGAGAAAACAGAGTGAAACCTAAACATGAAAACGGTTACTGTAAAGGAACGGTTTAACCTAGAAGAACGAAATTTGGTGAGCCAAGTGGGATTGGTGTACTGATCATTACGTTGAAGTATCATCAAGATTGGGTGAAAAAATGTTGCTGAGAATTCAGGAAACTCGTAGTTTTTGGAAGCTTGGCAACCCATTTCAATGAAAGTGATTCTCGTCAGTCTCTGCTTGGGGCTACTTCCATAGGACACAAACCATAGCCATAGAACTTGGAACTACATTATTGTGCCAAGTTTCAAAGAGCTAGCACAAGCCGTGTTTGATTTAGAGTTCTAAATACATGTATCCATATAGGAGAAAACAGAGTGAAACCTAAACATGAAAACGGTCACTGCAAAGGAACGGTTTAACCTAGAAGAACGAAATTTGGTGAGCCAAATGGGATTTGGTGTACTGATCATTACCAGCAAGTATCATCACGATTGGGTGAAAAAATGTTTGCTGAGATTTCCGGAAACTCGTAGTTTTTTGGAAGCTTGGCAACCCCTTTCAATGAAAGTGATTCTCGTCAGTCTCTGCTTGGGGCTACATCCATAGGACAGAAACCATAGCCATAGAACTTGGAACTACATTATTATGCCATGTTTCTAAGAACTAGCACAAACTGTGTTTGATTTAGAGTTCCAAATACATGTATCCATATAGGAGAAAACAGAGTGAAACCTAAACATGAAAACGGTTACTGCAAAGGAACGGTTTAACCTAGAAGAACGAAATTTGGTCAGCCAAGTGGGACTCCTGTACTGATCATTACCTGCAAGTATCATCAAGATTGGGTGAAAAAAATGTTTGCTGAGAATTCAGGAAACTCGTAGTTTTTTGGAAGCTTGGCAACCCCTTTCAATGAAAGTGATTCTCGTCAGTCTCTGCTTGGGGCTACTTCCATAGGACACAAACCATAGCCATAGAACTTGGAACTACATTATTGTGCCAAGTTTCAAAGAGCTAGCACAAACCGTGTTTGATTTAGAGTTCCAACTACATGTATCCATATAGGAGAAAACAGAGTAAACCTAAACATGAAAACGGTTACTGTAAAGGAACGGTTTAACCTAGAAGAACGAAATTTGGTGAGCCAAGTGGGATTGGTGTACTGATCATTACGTTGAAGTATCATCAAGATTGGGTGAAAAAATGTTTGCTGAGAATTCAGGAAACTCGTAGTTTTTTGGAAGCTTGGCAACCCATTTCAATGAAAGTGATTCTCGTCAGTCTCTGCTTGGGGCTACTTCCATAGGACACAAACCATAGCCATAGAACTTGGAACTACATTATTGTGCCAAGTTTCAAAGAGCTAGCACAAGCCGTGTTTGATTTTAGAGTTCTAAATACATGTATCCATATAGGAGAAACCAGAGTGAAACCTAAACATGAAAACGGTCACTGCAAAGGAACGGTTTAACCTAGAAGAACGAAATTTGGTGAGCCAAATGGGATTGGTGTACTGATCATTACCAGCAAGTATCATCACGATTGGGTGAAAAAAATGTTTCCTGAGATTTCCGGAAACTCGTAGTTTTTTGGAAGCTTGGCAACCCCTTTCAATGAAAGTGATTCTCGTCAGTCTCTGCTTGGGGCTACATCCATAGGACAGAAACCATAGCCATAGAACTTGGAACTACATTATTATGCCAAGTTTGTAAGAGCTAGCACAAACCGTGTTTGATTTAGAGTTCCAAATACATGTATCCATATAGGAGAAAACAGAGTGAAACCTAAACATGAAAACGGTTACTGCAAAGGAACGGTTTAACCTAGAAGAACGAAATTTGGTGAGCCAAGTGGGACTGCGGTACTGATCATTACCTGCAAGTATCATCAAGATTGGGTGAAAAAAATGTTTGCTGAGAATTCAGGAAACTCGTAGTTTTTGGAAGCTTGGCAACCCTTTCAATGAAAGTGATTCTCGTCAGTCTCTGCTTGGGGCTACTTCCATAGGACACAAACCATAGCCATAGAACTTGGAACTACATTATTGTGCCAAGTTTCAAAGAGCTAGCACAAACCGTGTTTGATTTAGAGTTCCAACTACATGTATCCATATAGGAGAAAACAGAGTGAAACCTAAACATGAAAACGGTTACTGTAAAGGAACGGTTTAACCTAGAAGAACGAAATTTGGTGAGCCAAGTGGGATTGGTGTACTGATCATTACGTTGAAGTATCATCAAGATTGGGTGAAAAAATGTTTGCTGAGAATTCAGGAAACTCGTAGTTTTTTGGAAGCTTGGCAACCCCATTTCAATGAAAGTGATTCTCGTCAGTCTCTGCTTGGGGCTACTTCCATAGGACACAAACCATAGCCATAGAACTTGGAACTACATTATTGTGCCAAGTTTCAAAGAGCTAGCACAAGCCGTGTTTGATTTAGAGTTCTAAATACATGTATCCATATAGGAGAAAACAGAGTGAAACCTAAACATGAAAACGGTCACTGCAAAGGAACGGTTTAACCTAGAAGAACGAAATTTGGTGAGCCAAATGGGATTGGTGTACTGATCATTACCAGCAAGTATCATCACGATTGGGTGAAAAAATGTTTGCTGAGATTTCCGGAAACTCGTAGTTTTTTGGAAGCTTGGCAACCCCTTTCAATGAAAGTGATTCTCGTCAGTCTCTGCTTGGGGCTACATCCATAGGACAGAAACCATAGCCATAGAACTTGGAACTACATTATTATGCCCAAGTTTGTAAGAGCTAGCACAAACCGTGTTTGATTTAGAGTTATAAATACATGTATCCATATAGGAGAAAACAGAGTGAAACCTAAACATGAAAAACGGTTACTGCAAAGGAACGGTTTAACCTAGAAGAACGAAATTTGGTGAGCCAAGTGGGACTGCGGTACTGATCATTACCTGCAAGTATCATCAAGATTGGGTGAAAAAAAATGTTTGCTGAGAATTCAGGAAACTCGTAGTTTTTTGGAAGCTTGGCAACCCCTTTCAATGAAAGTGATTCTCGTCAGTCTCTGCTTGGGGCTACTTCCATAGGACACAAACCATAGCCATAGAACTTGGAACTACATTATTGTGCCAAGTTTCAAAGAGCTAGCACAAACCGTGTTTGATTTAGAGTTCCAAATACATGTACCCATATAGGAGAAAACAGAGTGAAACCTAAACATGAAAACGGTTACTGTAAAGGAACGGTTAACCTAGAAGAACGAAATTTGGTGAGCCAAGTGGGATCGGTGTACTGATCATTACTTGCAAGTATCATCACGATTGGTGAAAGAATGTTTGCTGAGAATTCAGGAAACTCGTAGTTTTTTGGAAGGTTGGAAACCCCTTTCAATGAATGTGATTCTCGTCAGTCTCTGCTTGGGGCTACTTCCATAGGACACAAACCATAGCCATAGAACTTGGAACTACATTATTGTGCCAAGTTTCAAAGAGCAAGCACAAACCGTGTTTGATTTAGAGTTCCAAATACATGTATCCATGTAGCAGAAAACAGAGTGAAACCTAAACATGAAATCGGATCCTGCAAAGTAACGGTTTAACCTAGAAGAACGAAATTTGGTGAGCCAGGTGGGATTGGTGTACTGATCATTACCTGCAAGTATCATCACGATTGGGTGAAAAAAATGTTTTGCTGAGATTTCCGGAAACTCGTAGTTTTTTGGAAGCATGGCAACCCCTTTCAATGAAAGTGATTCTCGTCAGTCTCTGCTTGGGGCTACTTCCATAGGACACAAACCATCACGATAGAACTTGGAAATACATTATTGTGCCAAGTTTCAAAGAGCTAGCACAAACGGTGTTTGATTTAGAGTTCCAACTACATGTATCCATATGGGAGAAAACAGAGTGAATCCTAAACATGAAAACGGTTACTGCAAAGGAACGGTTTAACCTAGAAGAACGAAATTTGGTGAGCCAAATGGGATTGGTGTAATGATCATTACCCGCAAGTATCATCACGATTGGGTGAAAAAATGTTTCCTGAGATTTCCGGAAACTCGTAGTTTTTTGGAAGCTTGGCAACCCCTTTCAATGAAAGTGATTCTCGTCTGTCTCTGCTTGGGGCTACTTCCATAGGACACAAACCATAGCCATAGAACTTGGAACTACATTATTATGCCAAGTTTGTAAGAGCTGGCACAAACCGTGTTTGATTTAGAGTTCCAAATACATGTATCCATTTAGGAGAAAACAGAGTGAAACCTAAACATGAAAACGGTTACTGCAAAGGAACGGTTTAACCTAGAAGAACGAAATTTGGTGAGCCAAGTGGGACTGATGTACTGATCATTACCTGCAAGTATCATCAAGATTGGGTGTAAAAAATGTTTGCTGAGATTTCAGGAAACTCGTAGTTTTCGGAAGCATGGCAACCCCTTTCAATGAAAGTCATTCTCGTCAGTCTCTGCTTGGGACTACATCAATAGGACACAAACCATCACGATAGAACTTGGAAATACATTATTGTGCCAAGTTTCAAAGAGCTAGCACAAACGGTGTTTGATTTAGAGTTCCAACTACATGTATCCATATAGGAGAAAACAGAGTGAAACCTAAACATGAAAACGGTTACTGCAAAGGAACGGTTTAACCTAGAAGAACGAAATTTGGTCAGCCAAGTGGGACTCCTGTACTGATCATTACCTGCAAGTATCATCAAGATTGGGTGAAAAAAATGTTTGCTGAGAATTCAGGAAACTCGTAGTTTTTTGGAAGCTTGGCAACCCCGTTCAATTAAAGTGATTCTCGTCAGTCTCTGCTTGGGGCTACTTCCATAGGACACAAACCATAGCCATAGAACTTGGAACTACATTATTGTGCCAAGTTTCAAAGAGCTAGCACAAACCGTGTTTGATTTAGTGTTCTAAATACATGTATCCATATAGGAGAAAACAGAGTGAAACCTAAACATGAAAACGGTCACTGCAAAGGAACGCTTTAACCTAGAAGAACGAAATTTGGTGAGCCAAGTGGGACTGCTGTACTGATCATTACCTGCGAGTATCATCAAGATTGGGTGAAAAAATGTTTGCTGAGAATTCAGGAAACTCGTAGTTTTTTGGAAGCTTGGCAACCCCTTTCAATGAAAGTGATTCTCGTCAGTCTCTGCTTGGGGCTACTTCCATAGGACACAAACCATAGCGATAGAACTTGGAAATACATTATTGTGCCAAGTTTCAAAGAGCTAGCACAAACCGTGTTTGATTTAGAGTTCCAACTACATGTATCCATATAGGAGAAAACAGAGTGAAACCTAAACATGAAATCGGATACTGCAAAGGAACGGTTTAACCTAGAAGAACGAAATTTGGTGAGCCAAGTGGGATTGGTGTACTGATCATTACCTGCAAGTATCATCACGATTGGGTGAAAGAATGTTTGCTGAGATTTCCGGAAACTCGTAGTTTTTTGGAAGCTTGGCAACCCTTTCAATGAATGTGATTCTCGTCAGTCTCTGATTGGGGCTACTTCCATAGGACACAAACCATAGCCATAGAACTTGGAACTACATTATTGTGCCAAGTTTCAAAGAGCTAGCACAAACCGTGTTTGATTTAGAGATCTAAATACACGTATCCATATAGGAGAAAACAGTGTGAAACCTAAACATGAAAACGGTTACTGCAAAGGAACGGTTTAACCTAGAAGAACGAAATTTGGTGATCCAAGTGGGACTGATGTACTGATCATTACCTGCAAGTATCTTCAAGATTGGGTGAAAAAAATGTTTGCTGAGATTTCAGGAAACTCGTAGTTTTTCGGAAGCATGGCAACCCCTTTCAATGAAAGTCATTCTCGTCAGTCTCTGCTTGGGACTACATCAATAGGACACAACCATCACGATAGAACTTGGAAATACATTATTGTGCCAAGTTTCAAAGAGCTAGCACAAACGGTGTTTGATTTAGAGTTCCAACTACATGTATCCATATAGGAGAAAACAGAGTGAATCCTAAACATGAAAACGGTTACTGTAAAGGAACGGTTTAACCTAGAAGAACGAAATTTGGTGAGCCAAGTGGGATTGGTGTACTGATCATTACGTTGAAGTATCATCAAGATTGGGTGAAAAAATGTTTGCTGAGAATTCAGGAAACTCGTAGTTTTTTGGAAGCTTGGCAACCCATTTCAATGAAAGTGATTCTCGTCAGTCTCTGCTTGGGGCTACTTCCATAGGACACAAACCATAGCCATAGAACTTGGAACTACATTATTGTGGCAAGTTTCAAAGAGCTAGCACAAGCCGTGTTTGATTTAGAGTTCTAAATACATGTATCCATATAGGAGAAAACAAAGTGAAACCTAAACATGAAAACGGTCACTGCAAAGGAACGGTTTAACCTAGAAGAACGAAATTTGGTGAGCCAAGTGGGACTGCTGTACTGATCATTACCTGCAAGTATCATCAAGATTGGGTGAAAAAATGTTTGCTGAGAATTCAGGAAACTCGTAGTTTTTTGGAAGCTTGGAAACCCCTTTCAATGAATGTGATTCTCATCAGTCTCTGCTTGGGGCTACTTCCATAGGACACAAACCATAGCCATAGAACTTGGAACTACATTATTGTGCCAAGTTTCAAAGAGCTAGCACAAACCGTGTTTGATTTAGAGATCTAAATACATGTATCCATATAGGAGAAAACAGTGTGAAACCTAAACATGAAAACGGTTACTGCAAAGGAACGGTTTAACCTAGAAGAACGAAATTTGGTGAGCCAAGTGGGACTGATGTACTGATCATTACCTGCAAGTATCATCAAGATTGGGTGTAAAAAATGTTTGCTGAGATTTCAGGAAACTCGTAGTTTTTCGGAAGCATGGCAACCCCTTTCAATGAAAGTCATTCTCGTCAGTCTCTGCTTGGGACTACATCAATAGGACACAAACCATCACGATAGAACTTGGAAATACATTATTGTGCCAAGTTTCAAAGAGCTAGCACAAACGGTGTTTGATTTAGAGTTCCAACTACATGTATCCATATAGGAGAAAACAGAGTGAAACCTAAACATGAAAACGGTTACTGCAAAGGAACGGTTTAACCTAGAAGAACGAAATTTGGTCAGCCAAGTGGGACTCCTGTACTGATCATTACCTGCAAGTATCATCAAGATTGGGTGAAAAAAATGTTTGCTGAGAATTCAGGAAACTCGTAGTTTTTTGGAAGCTTGGCAACCCCGTTCAATGAAAGTGATTCTCGTCAGTCTCTGCTTGGGGCTACTTCCATAGGACACAAACCATAACCACAGAACTTGGAACTACATTATTGTGCCAAGTTTCAAAGAGCTAGCACAAACCGTGTTTGATTTAGTGTTCTAAATACATGTATCCATATAGGAGAAAACAGAGTGAAACCTAAACGTGAAAACGGTCACTGCAAAGGAACGCTTTAACCTAGAAGAACGAAATTTGGTGAGCCAAGTGGGACTGCTGTACTGATCATTACCTGCAAGTATCATCAAGATTGGGTGAAAAAATGTTTGCTGAGAATTCAGGAAACTCGTAGTTTTTTTAAGCTTGGCAACCCCTTTCAATGAAAGTGATTCTCGTCAGTCTCTGCTTGGGGCTACTTCCATAGGACACAAACCATAGCGATAGAACTTGGAAATACATTATTGTGCCAAGTTTCAAAGAGCTAGCACAAACCGTGTTTGATTTAGAGTTCCAACTACATGTATCCATATAGGAGAAAACAGAGTGAAACCTAAACATGAAAACAGTTACTGAAAAGGAACGGTTTAACCTAGAAGAATGAAATTTGGTGAGCCAAGTGGGATTGGTGTACTGATCATTACCTGCAAGTATCATCACGATTGGGTGAAAGAATGTTTGCTGAGATTTCCGGAAACTCGTAGTTTTTTGGAAGGTTGGCAACCCCTTTCAATGAATGTGATTCTCGTCAGTCTCTGCTTGGGGCTACTTCCATAGGACACAAACCATAGCCATAGAACTTGGAACTACATTATTGTGCCAAGTTTCAAAGAGCAAGCACAAACCGTGTTTGATTTAGAGTTCCAAATACATGTATCCATATAGCAGAAAACAGAGTGAAACCTAAACATGAAATCGGATACTGCAAAGGAACGGTTTAACCTAGAAGAACGAAATTTGGTGAGCCAAGTGGGATTGGTGTACTGATCATTACCTGCAAGTATCATCACGATTGGGTGAAAAAATGTTTGCTGAGATTTCCGGAAACTCGTAGTTTTTTGGAAGCTTGGCAACCCCTTTCAATGAATGTGATTCTCGTCAGTCTCTGCTTGGGGCTACTTCCATAGGACACAAACCATAGCCATAGAACTTGGAACTACATTATTGTGCCAAGTTTCAAAGAGCTAGCACAAACCGTGTTTGATTTAGAGTTCTAAGTACATGTATCCATATAGGAGAAAACAGTGTGAAACCTAAACATGAAAACGGTTACTGCAAAGGAACGGTTTAACCTAGAAGAACGAAATTTGGTGAGCCAAGTGGGACTGATGTACTGATCATTACCTGCAAGTATCATCAAGATTGGGTGAAAAAAATGTTTGCTGAGATTTCCGGAAACTCGTAGTTTTTTGGAAGCATGGCAACCCCTTTCAATGAAAGTGATTCTCGTCAGTCTCTGCTTGGGGCTACATCAATAGGACACAAACCATCACGATAGAACTTGGAAATACATTATTGTGCCAAGTTTCAAAGAGCTAGCACAAACGGTGTTTGATTTAGAGTTCCAACTACATGTATCCATATGGGAGAAAACAGAGTGAATCCTAAACATGAAAACGGTTACTGCAAAGGAACGGTTTAACCTAGAAGAACGAAATTTGGTGAGCCAAAAGGGATTGGTGTAATGATCATTACCAGCAAGTATCATCACGATTGGGTGAAAAAATGTTTCCTGAGATTTCCGGAAACTCGTAGTTTTGTGGAAGCTTGGCAACCCCTTTCAATGAAAGTGATTCTCATCAGTCTCTGCTTGGGGCTACTTCCATAGGACAGAAACCATAGCCATAGAACTTGGAACTACATTATTATGCCAAGTTTGTAAGAGCTAGCACAAACCATGTTTGATTTAGAGTTCCAAATACATGTATCCATATAGGAGAAAACAGAGTGAAACCTAAACATGAAAACGGTTACTGCAAAGGAACGGTTTAAACTAGAAGAACGAAATTTGGTGAGCCAAGTGGGACTGCAGTACTGATCATTACCTGCAAGTATCATCAAGATTGGGTGAAAAAAAATGTTTGCTGAGAATTCAGGAAACTCGTAGTTTTTTGGAAGCTTGGCAACCCCTTTCAATGAAAGTGATTCTCGTCAGTCTCTGCTTGGGGCTACTTCCATAGGACACAAACCATAGCCATAGAACTTGGAACTACATTATTGTGCCAAGTTTCAAAGAGCTAGCACAAGCCGTGTTTGATTTAGAGTTCTAAATACATGTATCCATATAGGAGAAAACAGAGTGAAACCTAAACATGAAAACGGTCACTGCAAAGGAACGGTTTAACCTAGAAGAACGAAATTTGGTGAGCCAAGTGGGACTGCTGTACTGATCATTACCTGCAAGTATCATCAAGATTGGGTGAAAAAATGTTTGCTGAGAATTCAGGAAACTCGTAGTTTTTTGGAAGCTTGGCAACCCCTTTGAATGAATGTGATTCTCGTCAGTCTCTGCTTGGGGCTACTTCCATAGGACACAAACCATAGCCATAGAACTTGGAACTACATTATTGTGCCAAGTTTCAAAGAGCTAGCACAAACCGTGTTTGATTTAGAGATCTAAATACATGTATCCATATAGGAGAAAACAGTGTGAAACCTAAACATGAAAACGGTTACTGCAAAGGAACGGTTTAACCTAGAAGAACGAAATTTGGTGAGCCAAGTGGGACTGATGTACTGATCATTACCTGCAAGTATCATCAAGATTGCGTGAAAAAAATGTTTGCTGAGATTTCAGGAAACTCGTAGTTTTTCGGAAGCATGGCAACCCCTTTGAATGAAAGTCATTCTCGTCAGTCTCTGCTTGGGACTACATCAATAGGACACAAACCATCACGATAGAACTTGGAAATACATTATTGTGCCAAGTTTCAAAGAGCTAGCACAAACGGTGTTTGATTTAGAGTTCCAACTACATGTATCCATATGGGAGAAAACAGAGTGAATCCTAAACATGAAAACGGTTACTGCAAAGGAACGGTTTAACCTAGAAGAACGAAATTTGGTGAGCCAAAAGGGATTGGTGTAATGATCATTACCAGCAAGTATCATCACGATTGGGTGAAAAAATGTTTCCTGAGATTTCCGGAAACTCGTAGTTTTGTGGAAGCTTGGCAACCCCTTTCAATGAAAGTGATTCTCATCAGTCTCTGCTTGGGGCTACTTCCATAGGACAGAAACCATAGCCATAGAACTTGGAACTACATTATTATGCCAAGTTTGTAAGAGCTAGCACAAACCATGTTTGATTTAGAGTTCCAAATACATGTATCCATATAGGAGAAAACAGAGTGAAACCTAAACATGAAAACGGTTACTGCAAAGGAACGGTTTAAACTAGAAGAACGAAATTTGGTGAGCCAAGTGGGACTGCAGTACTGATCATTACCTGCAAGTATCATCAAGATTGGGTGAAAAAAAATGTTTGCTGAGAATTCAGGAAACTCGTAGTTTTTTGGAAGCTTGGCAACCCCTTTCAATGAAAGTGATTCTCGTCAGTCTCTGCTTGGGGCTACTTCCATAGGACACAAACCATAGCCATAGAACTTGGAACTACATTATTGTGCCAAGTTTTCAAAGAGCTAGCACAAGCCGTGTTTGATTTAGAGTTCTAAATACATGTATCCATATAGGAGAAAACAGAGTGAAACCTAAACATGAAAACGGTCACTGCAAAGGAACGGTTTAACCTAGAAGAACGAAATTTGGTGAGCCAAGTGGGACTGCTGTACTGATCATTACCTGCAAGTATCATCAAGATTGGGTGAAAAAAATGTTTGCTGAGAATTCAGGAAACTCGTAGTTTTTTGGAAGCTTGGCAACCCCTTTGAATGAATGTGATTCTCGTCAGTCTCTGCTTTGGGGCTACTTCCATAGGACACAAACCATAGCCATAGAACTTGGAACTACATTATTGTGCCAAGTTTCAAAGAGCTAGCACAAACCGTGTTTGATTTAGAGATCTAAATACATGTATCCATATAGGAGAAAACAGTGTGAAACCTAAACATGAAAACGGTTACTGCAAGGAACGGTTTAACCTAGAAGAACGAAATTTGGTGAGCCAAGTGGGACTGATGTACTGATCATTACCTGCAAGTATCATCAAGATTGCGTGAAAAAAATGTTTGCTGAGATTTCAGGAAACTCGTAGTTTTTCGGAAGCATGGCAACCCCTTTGAATGAAAGTCATTCTCGTCAGTCTCTGCTTGGGACTACATCAATAGGACACAAACCATCACGATAGAACTTGGAAATACATTATTGTGCCAAGTTTCAAAGAGCTAGCACAAACGGTGTTTGATTTAGAGTTCCAACTACATGTATCCATATGGGAGAAAACAGAGTGAATCCTAAACATGAAAACGGTTACTGCAAAGGAACGGTTTAACCTAGAAGAACGAAATTTGGTGAGCCAAATGGGATTGGTGTACTGATCATTACCAGCAAGTATCATCATGATTGGGTGAAAAAATGTTTCCTGAGATTTCCGGAAACTCGTAGTTTTTTGGAAGCTTGGCAACCCCTTTCAATGAAAGTGATTCTCGTCAGTCTCTGCTTGGGGCTACATCCATAGGACAGAAACCATAGCCATAGAACTTGGAACTACATTATTATGCAAAGTTTGTAAGAGCTAGCACAAGCCGTGTTTGATTTAGAGTTCCAAATACATGTATCCATATAGGAGAAAACAGAGTGAAACCTAAACATGAAAACGGTTACTGCAAAGGAACGGTTTAACCTAGAAGAACGATATTTGGTCAGCCAAGTGGGACTGCGGTACTGATCATTACCTGCAAGTATCATCAAGATTGGGTGAAAAAAATGTTTGCTGAGAATTCAGGAAACTCGTAGTTTTTTGGAAGCTTGGCAACCCCTTTCAATGAAAGTGATTCTCGTCAGTCTCTGCTTGGGGCTACTTCCATAGGACACAAACCATAGCCATAGAACTTGGAACTACAGTATTGTGCCAAGTTTCAAAGAGCTAGCACAAACCGTGTTTGATTTAGAGTTCCAAATACATGTATCCATATAGGAGAAAACAGAGTGAAACCTAAACGTGAAAACAGTTACTGCAAAGGAACGGTTTAACCTAGAAGAATGAAATTTGGTGAGCCAAGTGGGATTGGTGTACTGATCATTACCTGCAAGTATCATCACGATTGGGTGAAAGAATGTTTGCTGAGATTTCCGGAAACTCGTAGTTTTTTGGAAGGTTGGCAACCCCTTTCAATGAATGTGATTCTCGTCAGTCTCTGCTTGGGGCTACTTCCATAGGACACAAACCATAGCCAAAGAACTTGGAACTACATTATTGTGCCAAGTTTCAAAGAGCAAGCACAAACCGTGTTTGATTTAGAGTTCCAAATACATGTATCCATATAGCAGAAAACAGAGTGAAACCTAAACATGAAATCGGATACTGCAAAGGAACGGTTTAACCTAGAAGAACGAAATTTGGTGAGCCAAGTGGGATTGGTGTACTGATCATTACCTGCAAGTATCATCACGATTGGGTGAAAAAATGTTTGCTGAGAATTCAGGAAACTCGTAGTTTTTTGGAAGCTTGGAAACCCCTTTCAATGAAAGTGATTCTCGTCAGTCTCTGCTTGGGGCTACTTCCATAGGACACAAACCATAGCCATAGAACTTGGAACTACATTATTGTGCCAAGTTTCAAAGAGCTAGCACAAACCGTGTTTGATTTAGAGTTCCAACTACATGTATCCATATAGGAGAAAACAGTGAAACCTAAACATGAAAACGGTTACTGCAAAGGAACGGTTTAACCTAGAAGAACGAAATTTGGTGAGCCTAGTGGGATTGGTGTACTGATCATTAAATGGAAATATCATGAAGATTGGGTGAAAAAATGTTTGCTGAGATTTCAGGAAACTCGTAGTTTTTTGGAAGCTTGGCAACCCCTTTCAATGAAAGTGATTCTCGTCAGTCTTTGCTTGGGGCTACTTCCATAGGACACAAACCATATCCATAGAACTTGGAACTACATTATTGTGCCAAGTTTAAAAGAGCTAGCACAAACCGTGTTTTATTTAGAGTTCCAACTACATGTATCCATATAGGAGAAAACAGAGTGAAACCTAAACATGAAAACGGTTCCTGTAAAGGAACGGTTTAACCTAGAAGAACGAAATTTGGTGAGCCAAGTGGGATTGGTGTACTGATCATTACGTTGAAGTATCATCAAGATTGGGTGAAAAAATGTTTGCTGAGAATTCAGGAAACTCGTAGTTTTTTGGAAGCTTGGCAACCCCTTTCAATGAAAGTGATTCTCGTCAGTCTCTGCTTGGGGCTACTTCCATAGGACACAAACCATAGCCATAGAACTTGAAACTACATTATTGTGCCAAGTTTCAAAGAGCTAGCACAAACCGTGTTTGATTTAGAGATCTAAATACATGTATCCATATAGGAGAAAACAGTGTGAAACCTAAACATGAAAACGGTTACTGCAAAGGAATTGTTTAACCTAGAAGAACGAAATTTGGTGAGCCAAGTGGGACTGCGGTACTGATCATTACCTGCAAGTATCATCAAGATTGGGTGAAAAAAATGTTTGCTGAGATTTCAGGAAACTCGTAGTTTTTTGGAAGCATGGCAACCCCTTTCAATGAAAGTCATTCTCGTCAGTCTCTGCTTGGGACTACATCAATAGGACACAAACCATCACGATAGAACTTGGAAATACATTATTGTGCCAAGTTTCAAAGAGCTAGCACAAACGGTGTTTGATTTAGAGTTCCAACTACATGTATCCATATAGGAGAAAACAGAGTGAATCCTAAACATGAAAACGGTTACTGCAAAGGAACGGTTTAACCTAGAAGAACGAAATTTGGTGAGCCAAATGGGATTGGTGTACTGATCATTACCAGCAAGTATCATCATGATTGGGTGAAAAAATGTTTCCTGAGATTTCCGGAAACTCGTAGTTTTTTGGAAGCTTGGCAACCCCTTTCAATGAAAGTGATTCTCGTCAGTCTCTGCTTGGGGCTACATCCATAGGACAGAAACCATAGCCATAGAACTTGGAACTACATTATTATGCCAAGTTTCTAAGAACTAGCACATACTGTGTTTGATTTAGAGTTCCAAATACATGTATCCATATAGGAGAAAACAGAGTGAAACCTAAACATGAAAACGGTTACTGCAAAGGAACGGTTTAACCTAGAAGAACGAAATTTGGTCAGCCAAGTGGGACTCCTGTACTGATCATTACCTGCAAGTATCATCAAGATTGGGTGAAAAAAATGTTTGCTGAGAATTCAGGAAAATCGTAGTTTTTTGGAAGCTTGTCAACCCCTTTCAATGAAAGTGATTCTCTTCAGTCTCTGCTTGGGGCTACTTCCATAGGACACAAACCATAGCCATAGAACTTGGAACTACATTATTGTGCCAAGTTTCAAAGAGCTAGCACAAACCGTGTTTGATTTAGTGTTCTAAATACATGTATCCATATAGGAGAAAACAGAGTGAAACCTAAACATGAAAACGGTCACTGCAAAGGAACGCTTTAACCTAGAAGAACGAAATTTGGTGAGCCAAGTGGGACTGCTGTACTGATCATTACCTGCAAGTATCATCAAGATTGGGTGAAAAAATGTTTGCTGAGAATTCAGGAAACTCGTAGTTTTTTGGAAGCTTGGGAACCCCTTTCAATGAAAGTGATTCTCGTCAGTCTCTGCTTGGGGCTACTTCCATAGGACACAAACCATAGCCATAGAACTTGGAACTACATTATTGTGCCAAGTTTCAAAGAGCTAGCACAAACCGTGTTTGATTTAGAGTTCCAACTACATGTATCCATATAGGAGAAAACAGAGTGAAACCTAAACATGAAAACAGTTACTGCAAAGGAACGGTTTAACCTAGAAGAATGAAATTTGGTGAGCCAAGTGGGATTGGTGTACTGATCATTACCTGCAAGTATCATCACGATTGGGTGAAAGAATGTTTGCTGAGATTTCCGGAAACTCGTAGTTTTTTGGAAGCTTGGCAACCCCTTTCAATGAATGTGATTCTCGTCAGTCTCTGCTTGGGGCTACTTCCATAGGACACAAACCATAGCCATAGAACTTGGAACTACATTATTATGCCACGTTTGTAAGAGCTAGCACAAACCGTGTTTGATTTAGAGTTCCAAATACATGTATCCATATAGGAGAAAACAGAGTGAAACCTAAACATGAAAACGGTTACTGCAAAGGAACGGTTTAACCTAGAAGAACGAAATTTGGTGAGCCAAGTGGGACTGCAGTACTGATCATTACCTGCAAGTATCATCAAGATTGGGTGAAAAAAATGTTTGCTGAGAATTCAGGAAACTCGTAGTTTTTTTGGAAGCTTGGCAACCCCTTTCAATGAAAGTGATTCTCGTCAGTCTCTGCTTGGGGCTACTTCCATAGGACACATACCATAGCCATAGAACTTGGAACTACATTATTGTGCCAAGTTTCAAAGAGCTAGCACAAACCGTGTTTGATTTAGAGTTCCAACTACATGTATCCATATAGGAGAAAACAGAGTGAAACCTAAACATGAAAACGGTTCCTGTAAAGGAACGGTTTAACCTAGAAGAACGAAATTTGGTGAGCCAAGTGGGATTGGTGTACTGATCATTACGTTGAAGTATCATCAAGATTGGGTGAAAAAATGTTTGCTGAGAATTCAGGAAACTCGTAGTTTTTTGGAAGCTTGGCAACCCCTTTCAATGAAAGTGATTCTCGTCAGTCTCTGCTTGGGGCTACTTCCATAGGACACAAACCATAGCCATAGAACTTGGAACTACATTATTGTGCCAAGTTTCAAAGAGCTAGCACAAGCCGTGTTTGATTTAGAGTTCTAAATACATGTATCCATATAGGAGAAAACAGAGTGAAACCTAAACATGAAAACGGTCACTGCAAAGGAACGGTTTAACCTAGAAGAACGAAATTTGGTGAGCCAAGTGGGACTGCTGTACTGATCATTACCTGCACGTATCATCAAGATTGGGGGAAAAAATGTTTGCTGAGATTTCAGGAAACTCGTAGTTTTTTGGAAGCATGGCAACCCCTTTCAATGAAAGTCATTCTCGTCAGTCTCTGCTTGGGACTACATCAATAGGACACAAACCATCACGATAGAACTTGGAAATACATTATTGTGCCAAGTTTCAAAGAGCTAGCACAAACGGTGTTTGATTTAGAGTTCCAACTACATGTATCCATATAGGAGAAAACAGAGTGAATCCTAAACATGAAAACGGTTACTGCAAAGGAACGGTTTAACCTAGAAGAACGAAATTTGGTGAGCCAAATGGGATTGGTGTACTGATCATTACCAGCAAGTATCATCATGATTGGGTGAAAAAATGTTTCCTGAGATTTCCGGAAACTCGTAGTTTTTTGGAAGCTTGGCAACCCCTTTCAATGAAAGTGATTCTCGTCAGTCTCTGCTTGGGGCTACATCCATAGGACAGAAACCATAGCCATAGAACTTGGAACTACATTATTATGCCAAGTTTCTAAGAACTAGCACATACTGTGTTTGATTTAGAGTTCCAAATACATGTATCCATATAGGAGAAAACAGAGTGAAACCTAAACATGAAAACGGTTACTGCAAAGGAACGGTTTAACCTAGAAGAACGAAATTTGGTCAGCCAAGTGGGACTCCTGTACTGATCATTACCTGCAAGTATCATCAAGATTGGGTGAAAAAAATGTTTGCTGAGAATTCAGGAAACTCGTAGTTTTTTGGAAGCTTGGCAACCCCGTTCAATGAAAGTGATTCTCGTCAGTCTCTGCTTGGGGCTACTTCCATAGGACACAAACCATAGCCATAGAACTTGGAACTACATTATTGTGCCAAGTTTCAAAGAGCTAGCACAAACCGTGTTTGATTTAGTGTTCTAAATACATGTATCCATATAGGAGAAAACAGAGTGAAACCTAAACATGAAAACGGTCACTGCAAAGGAACGCTTTAACCTAGAAGAACGAAATTTGGTGAGCCAAGTGGGACTGCTGTACTGATCATTACCTGCAAGTATCATCAAGATTGGGTGAAAAATGTTTGCTGAGAATTCAGGAAACTCGTAGTTTTTTGGAAGCTTGGCAACCCCTTTCAATGAAAGTGATTCTCGTCAGTCTCTGCTTGGGGTTACTTCCATAGGACACAAACCATAGCCATAGAACTTGGAAATACATTATTGTGCCAAGTTTCAAAGAGCTAGCACAAACCGTGTTTGATTTAGAGTTCCAACTACATGTATCCATATAGGAGAAAACAGAGTGAAACCTAAACATGAAAACAGTTACTGCAAAGGAACGGTTTAACCTAGAAGAATGAAATTTGGTGAGCCAAGTGGGATTGGTGTACTGATCATTACCTGCAAGTATCATCACGATTGGGTGAAAGAATGTTTGCTGAGATTTCCGGAAACTCGTAGTTTTTTGGAAGGTTGGCAACCCCTTTCAATGAATGTGATTCTCGTCAGTCTCTGCTTGGGGCTACTTCCATAGGACACAAACCATAGCCAAAGAACTTGGAACTACATTATTGTGCCAAGTTTCAAAGAGCAAGCACAAACCGTGTTTGATTTAGAGTTCCAAATACATGTATCCATATAGCAGAAAACAGAGTGAAACCTAAACATGAAATCGGATACTGCAAAGGAACGGTTTAACCTAGAAGAACGAAATTTGGTGAGCCAAGTGGGATTGGTGTACTGATCATTACCTGCAAGTATCATCACGATTGGGTGAAAAAATGTTTGCTGAGAATTCAGGAAACTCGTAGTTTTTTGGAAGCTTGGAAACCCCTTTCAATGAAAGTGATTCTCGTCAGTCTCTGCTTGGGGCTACTTCCATAGGACACAAACCATAGCCATAGAACTTGGAACTACATTATTGTGCCAAGTTTCAAAGAGCTAGCACAAACCGTGTTTGATTTAGAGTTCCAACTACATGTATCCATATAGGAGAAAACAGTGAAACCTAAACATGAAAACGGTTACTGCAAAGGAACGGTTTAACCTAGAAGAACGAAATTTGGTGAGCCTAGTGGGATTGGTGTACTGATCATTAAATGGAAATATCATCAAGATTGGGTGAAAAAATGTTTGCTGAGATTTCAGGAAACTCGTAGTTTTTTGGAAGCTTGGCAACCCCTTTCAATGAAAGTGATTCTCGTCAGTCTTTGCTTGGGGCTACTTCCATAGGACACAAACCATATCCATAGAACTTGGAACTACATTATTGTGCCAAGTTTAAAAGAGCTAGCACAAACCGTGTTTTATTTAGAGTTCCAACTACATGTATCCATATAGGAGAAAACAGAGTGAAACCTAAACATGAAAACGGTTCCTGTAAAGGAACGGTTTAACCTAGAAGAACGAAATTTGGTGAGCCAAGTGGGATTGGTGTACTGATCATTACGTTGAAGTATCATCAAGATTGGGTGAAAAAATGTTTGCTGAGAATTCAGGAAACTCGTAGTTTTTTGGAAGCTTGGCAACCCCTTTCAATGAAAGTGATTCTCGTCAGTCTCTGCTTGGGGCTACTTCCATAGGACACAAACCATAGCCATAGAACTTGAAACTACATTATTGTGCCAAGTTTCAAAGAGCTAGCACAAACCGTGTTTGATTTAGAGATCTAAATACATGTATCCATATAGGAGAAAACAGTGTGAAACCTAAACATGAAAACGGTTACTGCAAAGGAATTGTTTATCCTAGAAGAACGAAATTTGGTGAGCCAAGTGGGACTGCGGTACTGATCATTACCTGCAAGTATCATCAAGATTGGGTGAAAAAAATGTTTGCTGAGATTTCAGGAAACTCGTAGTTTTTTGGAAGCATGGCAACCCCTTTCAATGAAAGTCATTCTCGTCAGTCTCTGCTTGGGACTACATCAATAGGACACAAACCATCACGATAGAACTTGGAAATACATTATTGTGCCAAGTTTCAAAGAGCTAGCACAAACGGTGTTTGATTTAGAGTTCCAACTACATGTATCCATATAGGAGAAAACAGAGTGAATCCTAAACATGAAAACGGTTACTGCAAAGGAACGGTTTAACCTAGAAGAACGAAATTTGGTGAGCCAAATGGGATTGGTGTACTGATCATTACCAGCAAGTATCATCATGATTGGGTGAAAAAATGTTTCCTGAGATTTCCGGAAACTCGTAGTTTTTTGGAAGCTTGGCAACCCCTTTCAATGAAAGTGATTCTCGTCAGTCTCTGCTTGGGGCTACATCCATAGGACAGAAACCATAGCCATAGAACTTGGAACTACATTATTATGCCAAGTTTCTAAGAACTAGCACATACTGTGTTTGATTTAGAGTTCCAAATACATGTATCCATATAGGAGAAAACAGAGTGAAACCTAAACATGAAAACGGTTACTGCAAAGGAACGGTTTAACCTAGAAGAACGAAATTTGGTCAGCCAAGTGGGACTCCTGTACTGATCATTACCTGCAAGTATCATCAAGATTGGGTGAAAAAAATGTTTGCTGAGAATTCAGGAAAATCGTAGTTTTTTGGAAGCTTGTCAACCCCTTTCAATGAAAGTGATTCTCTTCAGTCTCTGCTTGGGGCTACTTCCATAGGACACAAACCATAGCCATAGAACTTGGAACTACATTATTGTGCCAAGTTTCAAAGAGCTAGCACAAACCGTGTTTGATTTAGTGTTCTAAATACATGTATCCATATAGGAGAAAACAGAGTGAAACCTAAACATGAAAACGGTCACTGCAAAGGAACGCTTTAACCTAGAAGAACGAAATTTGGTGAGCCAAGTGGGACTGCTGTACTGATCATTACCTGCAAGTATCATCAAGATTGGGTGAAAAAATGTTTGCTGAGAATTCAGGAAACTCGTAGTTTTTTGGAAGCTTGGGAACCCCTTTCAATGAAAGTGATTCTCGTCAGTCTCTGCTTGGGGCTACTTCCATAGGACACAAACCATAGCCATAGAACTTGGAACTACATTATTGTGCCAAGTATCAAAGAGCTAGCACAAACCGTGTTTGATTTAGAGTTCCAACTACATGTATCCATATAGGAGAAAACAGAGTGAAACCTAAACATGAAAACAGTTACTGCAAAGGAACGGTTTAACCTAGAAGAATGAAATTTGGTGAGCCAAGTGGGATTGGTGTACTGATCATTACCTGCAAGTATCATCACGATTGGGTGAAAGAATGTTTGCTGAGATTTCCGGAAACTCGTAGTTTTTTGGAAGCTTGGCAACCCCTTTCAATGAATGTGATTCTCGTCAGTCTCTGCTTGGGGCTACTTCCATAGGACACAAACCATAGCCATAGAACTTGGAACTACATTATTATGCCAAGTTTGTAAGAGCTAGCACAAACCGTGTTTGATTTAGAGTTCCAAATACATGTATCCATATAGGAGAAAACAGAGTGAAACCTAAACATGAAAACGGTTACTGCAAAGGAACGGTTTAACCTAGAAGAACGAAATTTGGTGAGCCAAGTGGGACTGCAGTACTGATCATTACCTGCAAGTATCATCAAGATTGGGTGAAAAAAATGTTTGCTGAGAATTCAGGAAACTCGTAGTTTTTTGGAAGCTTGGCAACCCCTTTCAATGAAAGTGATTCTCGTCAGTCTCTGCTTGGGGCTACTTCCATAGGACACATACCATAGCCATAGAACTTGGAACTACATTATTGTGCCAAGTTTCAAAGAGCTAGCACAAACCGTGTTTGATTTAGAGTTCCAACTACATGTATCCATATAGGAGAAAACAGAGTGAAACCTAAACATGAAAACGGTTCCTGTAAAGGAACGGTTTAACCTAGAAGAACGAAATTTGGTGAGCCAAGTGGGATTGGTGTACTGATCATTACGTTGAAGTATCATCAAGATTGGGTGAAAAAATGTTTGCTGAGAATTCAGGAAACTCGTAGTTTTTTGGAAGCTTGGCAACCCCTTTCAATGAAAGTGATTCTCGTCAGTCTCTGCTTGGGGCTACTTCCATAGGACACAAACCATAGCCATAGAACTTGGAACTACATTATTGTGCCAAGTTTCAAAGAGCTAGCACAAGCCGTGTTTGATTTAGAGTTCTAAATACATGTATCCATATAGGAGAAAACAGAGTGAAACCTAAACATGAAAACGGTCACTGCAAAGGAATGGTTTAACCTAGAAGAACGAAATTTGGTGAGCCAAGTGGGACTGCTGTACTGATCATTACCTGCACGTATCATCAAGATTGGGGGAAAAAATGTTTGCTGAGATTTCAGGAAACTCGTAGTTTTTTGGAAGCATGGCAACCCCTTTCAATGAAAGTCATTCTCGTCAGTCTCTGCTTGGGACTACATCAATAGGACACAAACCATCACGATAGAACTTGGAAATACATTATTGTGCCAAGTTTCAAAGAGCTAGCACAAACGGTGTTTGATTTAGAGTTCCAACTACATGTATCCATATAGGAGAAAACAGAGTGAATCCTAAACATGAAAACGGTTACTGCAAAGGAACGGTTTAACCTAGAAGAACGAAATTTGGTGAGCCAAATGGGATTGGTGTACTGATCATTACCAGCAAGTATCATCATGATTGGGTGAAAAAATGTTTCCTGAGATTTCCGGAAACTCGTAGTTTTTTGGAAGCTTGGCAACCCCTTTCAATGAAAGTGATTCTCGTCAGTCTCTGCTTGGGGCTACATCCATAGGACAGAAACCATAGCCATAGAACTTGGAACTACATTATTATGCCAAGTTTCTAAGAACTAGCACATACTGTGTTTGATTTAGAGTTCCAAATACATGTATCCATATAGGAGAAAACAGAGTGAAACCTAAACATGAAAACGGTTACTGCAAAGGAACGGTTTAACCTAGAAGAACGAAATTTGGTCAGCCAAGTGGGACTCCTGTACTGATCATTACCTGCAAGTATCATCAAGATTGGGTGAAAAAAATGTTTGCTGAGAATTCAGGAAACTCGTAGTTTTTTGGAAGCTTGGCAACCCCGTTCAATGAAAGTGATTCTCGTCAGTCTCTGCTTGGGGCTACTTCCATAGGACACAAACCATAGCCATAGAACTTGGAACTACATTATTGTGCCAAGTTTCAAAGAGCTAGCACAAACCGTGTTTGATTTAGTGTTCTAAATACATGTATCCATATAGGAGAAAACAGAGTGAAACCTAAACATGAAAACGGTCACTGCAAAGGAACGGTTTAACCTAGAAGAACGAAATTTGGTGAGCCAAGTGGGACTGCTGTACTGATCATTACCTGCAAGTATCATCAAGATTGGGTGAAAAAATGTTTGCTGAGAATTCAGGAAACTCGTAGTTTTTTGGAAGCTTGGGAACCCCTTTCAATGAAAGTGATTCTCGTCAGTCTCTGCTTGGGGCTACTTCCATAGGACACAAACCATAGCCATAGAACTTGGAACTACATTATTGTGCCAAGTTTCAAAGAGCTAGCACAAACCGTGTTTGATTTAGAGTTCCAACTACATGTATCCATATAGGAGAAAACAGAGTGAAACCTAAACATGAAAACAGTTAATGCAAAGGAACGGTTTAACCTAGAAGAATGAAATTTGGTGAGCCAAGTGGGATTGGTGTACTGATCATTACCTGCAAGTATCATCACGATTGGGTGAAAGAATGTTTGCTGAGATTTCCGGAAACTCGTAGTTTTTTGGAAGGTTGGCAACCCCTTTCAATGAATGTGATTCTCGTCAGTCTCTGCTTGGGGCTACTTCCATAGGACACAAACCATAGCCATAGAACTTGGAACTACATTATTGTGCCAAGTTTCAAAGAGCAAGCACAAACCGTGTTTGATTTAGAGTTCAAAATACATGTATCCATATAGCAGAAAACAGAGTGAAACCTAAACATGAAATCGGATACTGCAAAGGAACGGTTTAACCTAGAAGAACGAAATTTGGTGAGCCAAGTGGGATTGGTGTACTGATCATTACCTGCAAGTATCATCACGATTGGGTGAAAAAATGTTTGCTGAGATTTCCGGAAACTAGTAGTTTTTTGGAAGCTTGGCAACCCCTTTCAATGAATGTGATTCTCGTCAGTCTCTGCTTGGGGCTACTTCCATAGGACACAAACCATAGCCATAGAACTTGGAACTACATTATTGTGCCAAGTTTCAAAGAGCTAGCACAAACCGTGTTTGATTTAGAGTTCTAAATACATGTATCCATATAGGAGAAAACAGTGTGAAACCTAAACATGAAAACGGTTACTGCAAAGGAACGGTTTAACCTAGAAGAACGAAATTTGGTGAGCCAAGTGGGACTGATGTACTGATCATTACCTGCAAGTATCATCAAGATTGGGTGAAAAAAAATGTTTGCTGAGATTTCCGGAACCTCGTAGTTTTTTGGAAGCATGGCAACCCCTTTCAATGAAAGTGATTCTCGTCAGTCTCTGCTTGGGGCTACATCAATAGGACACAAACCATCACGATAGAACTTGGAAATACATTATTGTGCCAAGTTTTCAAAGAACTAGCACAAACGGTGTTTGATTTAGAGTTCCAACTACATGTATCCATATGGGAGAAAACAGAGTGAATCCTAAACATGAAAACGGTTACTGCAAAGGAACGGTTTAACCTAGAAGAACGAAATTAGGTGAGCCAAATGGGATTGGTGTACTGATCATTACCAGCAAGTATAATCACGATTGGGTGAAAAAATGTTTGCTGAGAATTCAGGAATCTCGTAGTTTTTTGGAAGCTTGGCAACCCCTTTCAATGAAAGTGATTCTCGTCAGTCTCTGCTTGGGGCTACTTCCATAGGACCTCAAACCATAGCCATAGAACTTGGAACTACATTATTGTGCCAAGTTTCAAAGAGCTAGCACAAGCCGTGTTTGATTTAGAGTTCCAACTACATGTATCCATATAGGAGAAAACAGAGTGAAACCTAAACATGAAAACGGTTACTGTAAAGGAACGGTTTAACCTAGAAGAACGAAATTTGGTGAGCCAAGTGGGATTGGTGTACTGATCATTACGTGGAATTATCATCAAGATTGGGTGAAAAAATGTTTCCTGAGATTTCCGGAAACTCGTAGTTTTTTGGAAGCTTGGCAACCCCTTTCAATGAAAGTGATTCTCGTCAGGCTCTGCTTGGGGCTACATCCATAGGACAGAAACCATAGCCATAGAACTTGGAACTACATTATTATGCCAAGTTTCTAAGAACTAGCACAAACTGTGTTTGATTTAGAGTTCCAAATACATGTATCCATATAGGAGAAAACAGAGTGAAACCTAAACATGAAACGGTTACTGCAAAGGAACGGTTTAACCTAGAAGAACGAAATTTGGTCAGCCAAGTGGGACTCCTGTACTGATCATTACCTGCAAGTATCATCAAGATTGGGTGAAAAAAATGTTTGCTGAGAATTCAGGAAACTCGTAGTTTTTTGGAAGCTTGGCAACCCCTTTCAATGAAAGTGATTCTCGTCAGTCTCTGCTTGGGGCTACTTCCATAGGACACAAACCATAGCCATAGAACTTGGAACTACATTATTGTGCCAAGTTTCAAAGAGCTAGCACAAACCGTGTTTGATTTAGAGTTCTAAATACATGTATCCATTAGGAGAAAACAGAGTGAAACCTAAACATGAAAACGGTTACTGCAAAGGAACGGTTTAACCTAGAAGAATGAAATTTGGTCAGCCAAGTGGGACTCCTGTACTGATCATTACCTGCAAGTATCATCAAGATTGGGTGAAAAAAATGTTTGCTGAGAATTCAGGAAAATCGTAGTTTTTTGGAAGCTTGTCAACCCGTTTCAATGAAAGTGATTCTCTTCAGTCTCTGCTTGGGGCTACTTCCATAGGACACAAACCATAGCCATAGAACTTGGAACTACATTATTGTGCCAAGTTTCAAAGAGCAAGCACAAACCGTGTTTGATTTAGAGTTCCAAATACATGTATCCATATAGCAGAAAACAGAGTGAAACCTAAACATGAAATCGGATACTGCAAAGGAACGGTTTAACCTAGAAGAACGAAATTTGGTGAGCCAAGTGGGATTGGTGTACTGATCATTACCTGCAAGTATCATCACGATTGGGTGAAAGAATGTTTGCTGAGATTTCCGGAAACTCGTAGTTTTTTGGAAGGTTGGCAACCCCTTTCAATGAATGTGATTCTCGTCAGTCTCTGCTTGGGGCTACTTCCATAGGACACAAACCATAGCCATAGAACTTGGAACTACATTATTGTGCCAAGTTTCAAAGAGCAAGCACAAACCGTGTTTGATTTAGAGTTCCAAATACATGTATCCATATAGCAGAAAACAGAGTGAAACCTAAACATGAAATCGGATACTGCAAAGGAACGGTTTAACCTAGAAGAACGAAATTAGGTGAGCCAAGTGGGATTGGTGTACTGATCATTACCTGCAAGTATCATCACGATTGGGTGAAAAAATGTTTGCTGAGATTTCCGGAAACTCGTAGTTTTTTGGAAGCTTGGCAACCCCTTTCAATGAATGTGATTCTCGTCAGTCTCTGCTTGGGGCTACTTCCATAGGACACAAACCATAGCCATAGAACTTGGAACTACATTATTGTGCCAAGTTTCAAAGAGCTAGCACAAACCGTGTTTGATTTAGAGTTCTAAATACATGTATCCATATAGGAGAAAACAGTGTGAAACCTAAACATGAAAACGGTTACTGCAATGGAACGGTTTAACCTAGAAGAACGAAATTTGGTGAGCCAAGTGGGACTGATGTACTGATCATTACCTGCAAGTATCATCAAGATTGGGTGAAAAAAAAATTTGCTGAGATTTCCGGAACCTCGTAGTTTTTTGGAAGCATGGCAACCCCTTTCAATGAAAGTGATTCTCGTCAGTCTCTGCTTGGGGCTACATCAATAGGACACAAACCATCACGATAGAACTTGGAAATACATTATTGTGCCAAGTTTCAAAGAGCTAGCACAAACGGTGTTTGATTTAGAGTTCCAACTACATGTATCCATATGGGAGAAAACAGAGTGAATCCTAAACATGAAAACGGTTACTGCAAAGGAACGGTTTAACCTAGAAGAACGAAATTAGGTGAGCCAAATGGGATTGGTGTACTGATCATTACCAGCAAGTATCATCACGATTGTGTGAAAAAATGTTTCCTGAGATTTCCGGAAACTCGTAGTTTTTTGGAAGCTTGGCAACCCCTTTCAATGAAAGTGATTCTCGTCAGTCTCTGCTTGGGGCTACATCCATAGGACAGAAACCATAGCCATAGAACTTGGAACTACATTATTACGCCAAGTTTGTAAGAGCTAGCACAAACCGTGTTTGATTTAGAGTTCCAAATACATGTATCCATATAGGAGAAAACAGAGTGAAACCTAAACATGAAAACGGTTACTGCAAAGGAACGGTTTAACCTAGAAGAACGAAATTTGGTGAGCCAAGTGGGACTGCGGTACTGATCATTACCTGCAAGTATCATCAAGATTGGGTGAAAAAAACTAGCTGAGATTATTCAGGAATCTCGTAGTTTTTTGGAAGCTTGGCAACCCCTTTCAATGAAAGTGATTCTCGTCAGTCTCTGCTTGGGGCTACTTCCATAGGACACAAACCATAGCCATAGAACTTGGAACTACATTATTGTGCCAAGTTTCAAAGAGCTAGCACAAGCCGTGTTTGATTTAGAGTTCCAACTACATGTATCCATATAGGAGAAAACAGAGTGAAACCTAAACATGAAAACAGTTACTGTAAAGGAACGGTTTAACCTAGAAGAACGAAATTTGGTGAGCCAAGTGGGATTGGTGTACTGATCATTACGTGGAAGTATCATCAAGATTGGGTGAAAAAATGTTTCCTGAGATTTCCGGAAACTCGTAGTTTTTTGGAAGCTTGGCAACCCCTTTCAATGAAAGTGATTCTCGTCAGTCTCTGCTTGGGGCTACATCCATAGGACAGAAACCATAGCCATAGAACTTGGAACTACATTATTATGCCAAGTTTCTAAGAACTAGCACAAACTGTGTTTGATTTAGAGTTCCAAATACATGTATCCATATAGGAGAAAACAGAGTGAAACCTAAACATGAAAACGGTTACTGCAAAGGAACGGTTTAACCTAGAAGAACGAAATTTGGTCAGCCAAGTGGGACTCCTGTACTGATCATTACCTGCAAGTATCATCAAGATTGGGTGAAAAAAATGTTTGCTGAGAATTCAGGAAACTCGTAGTTTTTTGGAAGCTTGGCAACCCCTTTCAATGAAAGTGATTCTCGTCAGTCTCTGCTTGGGGCTACTTCCATAGGACACAAACCATAGCCATAGAACTTGGAACTACATTATTGTGCCAAGTTTCAAAGAGCTAGCACAAACCGTGTTTGATTTAGAGTTCTAAATACATGTATCCATTAGGAGAAAACAGAGTGAAACCTAAACATGAAAACGGTCACTGCAAAGGAACGGTTTAACCTAGAAGAACGAAATTTGGTGAGCCAAGTGGGACTGCTGTACTGATCATTACCTGTAAGTATCATCAAGATTGGGTGAAAAAATGTTTGCTGAGAATTCAGGAAACTCGTAGTTTTTTGGAAGCTTGGCAACCCCTTTCAATGAAAGTGATTCTCGTCAGTCTCTGCTTGGGGCTACTTCCATAGGACACAAACCATAGCCATAGAACTTGGAACTACATTATTGTGCCAAGTTTCAAAGAGCTAGCACAAACCGTGTTTGATTTAGAGTTCCAACTACATGTATCCATATAGGAGAAAACAGAGTGAAACCTAAACATGAAAACAGTTACTGCAAAGGAACGGTTTAACCTAGAAGAACCAAATTTGGTGAGCCAAGTGGGATTGGTGTACTGATCATTACCTGCAAGTATCATCACGATTGGGTGAAAGAATGTTTGCTGAGATTTCCGGAAACTCGTAGTTTTTTGGAAGGTTGGCAACCCCTTTCAATGAATGTGATTCTCGTCAGTCTCTGCTTGGGGCTACTTCCATAGGACACAAACCATAGCCATAGAACTTGGAACTACATTATTGTGCCAAGTTTCAAAGAGCTAGCACAAACGGTGTTTGATTTAGAGTTCCAACTACATGTATCCATATGGGAGAAAACAGAGTGAATCCTAAACATGAAAACGGTTACTGCAAAGGAACGGTTTAACCTAGAAGAACGAAATTAGGTGAGCCAAATGGGATTGGTGTACTGATCATTACCAGCAAGTATCATCACGATTGGGTGAAAAAATGTTTCCTGAGATTTCCGGAAACTCGTAGTTTTTTGGAAGCTTGGCAACCCCTTTCAATGAAAGTGATTCTCGTCAGTCTCTGCTTGGGGCTACATCCATAGGACAGAAACCATAGCCATAGAACTTGGAACTACATTATTATGCCAAGTTTGTAAGAGCTAGCACAAACCGTGTTTGATTTAGAGTTCCAAATACATGTATCCATATAGGAGAAAACAGAGTGAAACCTAAACATGAAAACGGTTACTGCAAAGGAACGGTTTAACCTAGAGGAACGAATTTGGTGAGCCAAGTGGGACTGCGGTACTGATCATTACCTGCAAGTATCATCAAGATTGGGTGAAAAAAATGTTTGCTGAGAATTCAGGAATCTCGTAGTTTTTTGGAAGCTTGGCAACCCCTTTCAATGAAAGTGATTCTCGTCAGTCTCTGCTTGGGGCTACTTCCATAGGACACAAACCATAGCCATAGAACTTGGAACTACATTATTGTGCCAAGTTTCAAAGAGCTAGCACAAGCCGTGTTTGATTTAGAGTTCCAACTACATGTATCCATATAGGAGGAAACAGAGTGAAACCTAAACATGAAAACGGTTACTGTAAAGGAACGGTTTTAACCTAGAAGAACGAAATTTGGTGAGCCAAGTGGGATTGGTGTACTGATCATTACGTGGAAGTATCATCAAGATTGGGTGAAAAAATGTTTCCTGAGATTTCCGGAAACTCGTAGTTTTTTGGAAGCTTGGCAACCCCTTTCAATGAAAGTGATTCTCGTCAGTCTCTGCTTGGGGCTACATCCATAGGACAGAAACCATAGCCATAGAACTTGGAACTACATTATTATGCCAAGTTTCTAAGAACTAGCACAAACTGTGTTTGATTTAGAGTTCCAAATACATGTATCCATATAGGAGAAAACAGAGTGAAACCTAAACATGAAAACGGTTACTGCAAAGGAACGGTTTAACCTAGAAGAACGAAATTTGGTCAGCCAAGTGGGACTCCTATACTGATCATTACCTGCAAGTATCATCAAGATTGGGTGAAAAAAATGTTTGCCTGAGAATTCAGGAAACTCGTAGTTTTTTGGAAGCTTGGCAACCCCTTTCAATGAAAGTGATTCTCGTCAGTCTCTGCTTGGGGCTACTTCCATAGGACACAAACCATAGCCATAGAACTTGGAACTACATTATTGTGCCAAGTTTCAAAGAGCTAGCACAAACCGTGTTTGATTTAGAGTTCTAAATACATGTATCCATTAGGAGAAAACAGAGTGAAACCTAAACATGAAAACGGTCACTGCAAAGGAACGGTTTAACCTAGAAGAACGAAATTTGGTGAGCCAAGTGGGACTGCTGTACTGATCATTACCTGCAAGTATCATCAAGATTGGGTGAAAAAATGTTTGCTGAGAATTCAGGAAACTCGTAGTTTTTTGGAAGCTTGGCAACCCCTTTCAATGAAAGTGATTCTCGTCAGTCTCTGCTTGGAGCTACTTCCATAGTACACAAACCATAGCCATAGAACTTGGAACTACATTATTGTGCCAAGTTTCAAAGAGCTAGCACAAACGGTGTTTGATTTAGAGTTCCAACTACATGTATCCATATAGGAGAAAACAGAGTGAAACCTAAACATGAAAACAGTTACTGCAAAGGAACGGTTTAACCTAGAAGAATGAAATTTGGTGAGCCAAGTGGGATTGTTGTACTGATCATTACCTGCAAGTATCATCACGATTGGGTGAAAGAATGTTTGCTGAGATTTCCGGAAACTCGTAGTTTTTTGGAAGGTTGGCAACCCCTTTCAATGAATGTGATTCTCGTCAGTCTCTGCTTGGGGCTACTTCCATAGGACACAAACCATAGCCATAGAACTTGGAACTACATTATTGTGCCAAGTTTCAAAGAGCTAGCACAAACCGTGTTTGATTTAGAGTTCCAACTACATGTATCCATATAGGAGAAAACAGAGTGAAACCTCAACATGAAAACGGTTACTGTAAAGGAACGGTTTAACCTAGAAGAACGAAATTTGGTGAGCCAAATGGGATTGGTGTACTGATCATTACGTGGAAGTATCATCAAGATTGGGTGAAAAATGTTTGCTGAGAATTCAGGAATCTCGTAGTTTTTTGGAAGCTTGGCAACCCCTTTCAATGAAAGTGATTCTCGTCAGTCTCTGCTTGGGGCTACTTCCATAGGACACAAACCATAGCCATAGAACTTGGAACTACATTATTGTGCCAAGTTTCAAAGAGCTAGCACAAGCCATGTTTGATTTAGAGTTCTAAATACATGTATCCATATAGGAGAAAACAGAGTGAAACCTCAACATGAAAACGGTTACTGTAAAGGAACGGTTTAACCTAGAAGAACGAAATTTGGTGAGCCAAGTGGGACTGCTGTACTGATCATTACCTGCAAGTATCATCAAGATTGGGTGAAAAAATGTTTGCTGAGAATTCAGGAAACTCGTAGTTTTTTGGAAGCTTGGCAACCCCTTTCAATGAATGTGATTCTCGTCAGTCTCTCCTTGGGGCTACTTCCATAGGACACAAACCATAGCCATAGAACTTGCAACTATATTATTGTGCCAAGTTTCAAAGAGCTAGCACAAGCCGTGTTTGATTTAGAGTTCCAACTACATGTATCCATATAGGAGAAAACAGAGTGAAACCTAAACATGAAAACAGTTACTGTAAAGGAACGGTTTAACCTAGAAGAACGAAATTTGGTGAGCCAAGTGGGATTGGTGTACTGATCATTACGTGGAAGTATCATCAAGATTGGGTGAAAAAATGTTTCCTGAGATTTCCGGAAACTCGTAGTTTTTTGGAAGCTTGGCAACCCCTTTCAATGAAAGTGATTCTCGTCAGTCTCTGCTTGGGGCTACATCCATAGGACAGAAACCATAGCCATAGAACTTGGAACTACATTATTATGCCAAGTTTCTAAGAACTAGCACAAACTGTGTTTGATTTAGAGTTCCAAATACATGTATCCATATAGGAGAAAACAGAGTGAAACCTAAACATGAAAACGGTTACTGCAAAGGAACGGTTTAACCTAGAAGAACGAAATTTGGTCAGCCAAGTGGGACTCCTGTACTGATCATTACCTGCAAGTATCATCAAGATTGGGTGAAAAAAATGTTTGCTGAGAATTCAGGAAACTCGTAGTTTTTTGGAAGCTTGGCAACCCCTTTCAATGAAAGTGATTCTCGTCAGTCTCTGCTTGGGGCTACTTCCATAGGACACAAACCATAGCCATAGAACTTGGAACTACATTATTGTGCCAAGTTTCAAAGAGCTAGCACAAACCGTGTTTGATTTAGAGTTCTAAATACATGTATCCATTAGGAGAA